>NW_004443962.1:1493147-1494237 GCF_000243295.1 Trichechus manatus latirostris | reverse complement strand
TATCTGTCATTGTACCAGTACCAGGCTGTTTTGACTACCATAGCTGTATAGTAGGTTCTGAGGTCAGGTAGTGCAAGTCCTTCTACTTTATTCTTCTTCTTTGATAGTGTTTTACTTATCCAGGGCCTCTTCCCTTGCCATATAAAGTTAATGGTTAGTTTTTCCCTCTCTTTAAAGAATATTGTTGGTATTTGGATCGAGATTGCATTGTATTTGTAAATTGCTTTGGGTAGAATTGTCATTTTCACAGTGTTGAGTCTACCTATCCATGAGCATGCTGTGTTTTTCCATTTATGTAGATCCCTTTGGGTTTCTTGCAGTAGTGTTTTGTAGTTTTCTTTGTGTAGGTCTTTTACATCCCTGGTTAGATTTATTCCTAAGTATTTTATTTTTTTAGGGGCTATTCTGAATGGCATTGTTTTCCTGATTTCCTTTTCATCATTTTCTTTATTGGTCTATAAGAATCCAACTGATTTTTATATGTTTATCTTGTATCTTGCTTCTCTTGAATCTTTCTATTAGTTCCAGTAGTTTTCTCATGGAGTCTTTTGGGTTTTCTATGTATAGTATCATATCATCTGCAAATAGGGGTAGTTTTACTTCTTCCTTACCAATTTGGATGCCCTTTATTTCTTTTTCTTGCCTTATTGCTCTAGCTAGGACTTCCAGCAAGAGTGGTGATAAAGGGCATCCCTGCCTTGTTCCTGTTCTCAAGGGGGGTATTTTCAACCTTTCTCTATTAAGAATGATGTTAGCTCTTAGTTTTGTATAGATGTCCTCTATTATGTTGAAGAATTTACCTTCTATACCTATTTTATTGAAAGTTTTTATCAGGAATGGGTTTTGGACTTTGTCGAATGCCTTTTCTGCATTGATTGAGATGATCATGTGATTCTTTTATTTATGTGGTGGATTACGTTGATTTATATTCTAATGTTTAACCAACCTTGCATACCTAGTATGAATCCTACTTGGCCGAAGTGTATTATTTTTTTGATACGATGCTGAATTCTATTGGCTAGAATTTTGTTGAGAATTTTTGCATCTATATTCATGAGAGATATTGGTCTGTAATTTTCTTTTTTTGTGG
>NW_004443962.1:1479822-1491133 GCF_000243295.1 Trichechus manatus latirostris | reverse complement strand
CTTCTTGTAAGTTTGGTTTGGTTTTTACATATTCCCTTAATTTCTGTTTATCTGGAAATGTCCTAATTTCACCATCATATTTGAACAAGAGTTTTGCAGGATATACTATTCTTGGTTGGCAATTTTTTTTCTTTCAAGGTTTTATATAAGGGACCTCTGCTCTGTATCTCTCCTTGCTCTCTTTTCTCAGTCAGTTTCTTATTCCATTCTGTGCTTGGTTGAGTTCTTTATCTCTTCATTTGATGCTTAGGATTCTAGGATTGACATTTATCTCCATTTTACTTAGTTTTTCAGGTCTTTGCTGTGGAGGGACAACGTGATGCTTCTGTCTATAGCGCCATGTTGGCTCTGCCTCCTGCCTTGTCTTTTTGCATATATTGTATTTTGTTTTTCCAGCTAACCTGGGAACTGAGATCAGAGGCTGGTCTCATTCACTGTTGTGACTCCTGCAGTCCTAGCACTTTCTTCATACAAAGTGCTTTTCATGGAAATGCTTATTTAGTCTTCATGATAACCTGTTGGCCTTTTTTTTTAAACACAGATGGTGAAATAAAGGCTCAGAGAGGTTGGTTAGCCACATCAATCAACTAGTATGTAGCAGAGCTTGCAAATTCACTGCTAAGTTTTTCTGCTCCGAAACGTATATATATATATATTCTTGTTATACAAACAGTATGCTGATACACTAACTTTTATTTCTGTAAAATATTTTATATAAACTGCTTTTTGTCTACTAGCTTTGGTGGTAATTAAGAGAATAACTTGGTAGCATCCGGTGATTGCAGGGAAGTGTTGGTATCTAAGAATTCCAAGGTAGGAACAGTTTCAATGAAGTTGTCTTAACCAAACCAGTGGGAGCCTCCATTTCCTGGCCTTCATTTACTCAGCAGTTGCCTATCCAAGAGCTCGCATTATCTGGACTGTTCTGCTGGGCAAGGGAGCTTGAGAGGCAAAAGGTTTTTTTCTTACTCTGTCATCTGGGGAGATCCACACTGTCACCTCCCACTCACTGCAAGACCCTTTCCTACTACAGGGCCTTGCTCAGCGGTTTTAAACAGGGAAGGCTTCTGAGAACAGTCGCTGAGTTTTCTAGACTTGGAGGGGGTTGGGCTGTAATTTAAATTGGAACATCTCCTGATAAACTGCCCTAGATACTATGACTTGGCTTCAGAGGGAGGCTCCAGGGGAAAAAAAAGAAAAAAGGGAAGAAAAGCTCTTACTGTACCTCCAAGTACAGAGGTATGGTAGTTGAATTGAATAAAGGAACTTTGATTTTCCTTTTCATTTTGAACAGAATTCTGGCCCCCTTAGTTGACTTTCAGAAAGTGGACGGGTATAACGTTTCTAATTTCAGTCACTCTACCTTTGTTCTCTGCAAAAAAAGGAACACTGCAGGTGGTTTCCTAAAACTTGAACTCCTTGAGGTTTTTGTGTTCCCTCTCATGATCACCTTTTATGTCTGTAGGGGACATTTAGACTTATTCCTGTAATGCTCCTTGAGTTTTTGACTTATTGCTAAGGATTTTTTTTTTTTTTTTTTTTTTTTTAGTATTGGATTCAGGTATGTCCTTCAAACCCCCAATGGTTGGAATAGTTTTGAGCATTGTTTTTCAAGCACCTTTCTTATCTCTGCTGGGGTCTGCTTTTTATTTTATTTTTTTAAATAGTTCCTGTAATAGCCATGGAGACCTGGTGGCACTATGGTTAAGGGCTCGACTGCTAACCAAAAGGTTGGCAGTTCGAACCTACCAGCCGCCCCTTGGAAACCCTATGGGGTAGTTCTACTCTGTCCTGTAGGGTTGTTATGAGTCAGAATCGACTCGACGGCAATGTTTTGTTTTTTTAGTAACAACCATAATGCAAAAACCAAATGCGTTGCCGTTGAGTCAGTTCCGACTCACAGTGACACTATAGGACAGAGTAGAACTGTCCCATAGGGCTTCCGAGGAGCACCTGGTGGATTCAGATTGCCCACCTTTGGGTTAGCAGCCATAGCTCTTAACCACTGCACCACCAGGGCTCCGTAATAGCCATGAGGTGGTTTAATATTACATGCCCCACCACAATTAGTTTCCCCAAAACTGTGGAATGTCTTGGATCTTTTTAAAGAGTCCAAAAACACTGGGGAGGAGGGGAAGGTGAGAAGGGGATTTGAAAATGAATTGGAAAGGGACTTTCTTATACACTTTCATCTCCACGGTGGTTATAGGCTGGTTTTCTGGGCAGATGGTCGTTTTCTTCAGCAGGTGTACTCAGTCAGATTCTTTTCTCCAGAGCTATGAGGCAGTGGGATTCTGCCTCACTGTTCCGCTATTATTTTTGCATATATCTAGCTCTCTTGTTGTTGTTAGTTGCCACTGAGTCAGCCTCCAGCTCACAGAGACCCCAGGAACAACAAACAGTTGTGATCCACTGAGTATTCATTGGCTGATTTTGAGAAGTAGATCACCAGGCCTTTCTTCCTAATCTTTCTTAGTCTAGGAGCTCCGCTGAAACCTGTTCAGCATCATAGCAACACACAAGCCTCCACTGACAGACAGGTGGTGGCTGCGCATGAGGTACGTTGGCCGGGAACTGAACCCGGGTCTCCTGCGTGGAAGGCGAGAATTCTGCCGCTGAAGCACCATTGCCCCGTATGTCTAGGTCGAGATTGAGATAGATAATTCTTAAATATACATCTGTATAGACAGAACACAGCATCGGTAGGGTAAGACTCATCTCACGATGGTCAAATCGCAGCCCACGTTCCCTATTAGGGGGTGAACCATCCAACACTTGGTGAATTCTGCTTCACAATGATAGGAAGAGCCGACATCGAAGGATCAAAAAGCAATGTCACAGTGAATGCCCGGCCGCCACAAGCCAGTTATCCCTGTGGTAACTTTTCTGACACCTCTTGCTTAAACCCCAAAAGGTCAGAAGGATCATGAAGCCCTGCTTTCATGGTCTGTATTCATACTGAAAATGGAGATCAAGCGAGCTTTTGCCCTTCTGCTCCACGGGAGGCTTCTGTTCCCCCAGAGCTTGCCTTAGAGAGCTAGATAAATAATACTTAAATATATATATGCATAGACACAAATGTAAAATATTTTCATAAATGTACATATGTGCAGTTCCTTTCTACTGTCACCTTTGAAATAAATGGGCATTTAAAAATTCAGGGGAGCAAGGTCCGTGGGTGCCACAAATGGTTAAGTGCTCGTCTGCTAGCCAAAAGGTTAGAGATTTGAACCTACCCAGAAGTGCCTTGGAAGACAGGCCTGGCAATCTCCTTCTGAAAGATCACGGCCTTGAAAACCCTATCGAGCAGTTCTACTCTGCACATATGGGGTTGCCATGAGTTGGAATCGACATGATGGTAACCAGTAGCAGCAGAGAAGATATGACAAACCCCTTACACAGAAATTCAGGGGAGCAATTGTAAGTCCTTGAGAGGAGTTCCCTGATCGGATAGCTGTGGACAGTTGTTTAGATAGATTTTATAGGCTCATCCAATCATGACTGCTAGGAAGGAACACTGCTGGCAGGGCGTTTCTACCAGCAGGAAAACACAGTTGGAGCAGGGAGATGGGTGTCCTTGTGAATGGGTGAGTGGGACTTCCTTGGAGAAATGCAAGGGGCTGCTTTGCGCTGGAAGGAAGACACACAAGTCCAGATAGGGTCTATGCAAATGGAATTAAGGTGTCCTATGTGTATTGACCTCGTTATCTCTGATCCACTCGGGTTCTGAACACCTCTCTGAACACCCTTGCTTATAATAAGGGTACAACAATCCCAGGTGTTAAAATGGATGGCGCTTAGTGGTTTGTCAAGCTCTGTCATGGATTTTATCTTCTTTGGCCCTCATAAAACCTCCACCCTCTCCCACCCTTCACCCCTCACCCACCACAAGCTCATAAATCATTTTCATCTTGTAAAGAGAAGGCTCCACTGCCCATTTGTCAGTTTGTCTTGCTGTGGTGGCTTGTGTGTTGCTATGATGCTGGAGGCTATACCACTGGTATTTCATATACCAGCAGAGTCACTGGTGGTGGACAGGTTTCAACGGAGCTTTCAGACTAAGATAGACTAGGAAGAAAGGCCTGGTGATGTACTTCTGAAAATTAGCCAATGAAAATCTAATGGATCACAACAGAACGTTGTCTGACCCACTAGATCTGGACATGTCATCAGGAGGGATCTATTGCTAGAGGAGGAAATCATGTTTGGTGAGGCAGAGGGCCTGCAAGGGCGAGAGAGACCCTCAATGAAATGGATTAGCACAGTAGCTGGAACAATTGACTGGACCATGCTGGCGATGGTGAGGATGACGCAGGACAGGGCAACGTTCCGTTCTGTTGGACATAAGGACGCCATGAGTCGGAAGCAACTTGATGGCTGCCGACAACAGTGTGGCTAAATGATGCATGTAGCTAAAAGTAGGAAAGCAGGGTGTCAAACCCAAGCCTTTTTGACTTCTAATCCAGTCCACTTACCTGCATGTGCCCCAGACCTAACTGCGTGTTACCTAGCTTGGCTTCATAAAAGGAGAAGAGTACATTAGGCACTCAGGTTGTCTTTTATACCCCTGCTCGCAGATCCCATTCTGCAGAACAAGACCATAGATGCTTTTCTATCTCTAGCTTCTACTTTATTCTTGGCATATGACAAAAACATTGGACGTTTGGTAATTTAAAATATGTCTACAAATTCTTTGACAGTTCCTTCAAAAGATGGAACCTGTTCCCCTTGAACCTGGGCTGTGCTGAGTGACTTTTTTCCTAACAAGTATAAAAAAGCTGAAGTAACGGCATGCAACTTTGTAGCTAACCCATTGCCGTCGAGTTGATTCCGACTCATAGCGACCCTATAGGACAGAGTAGAACTGCCCCACAGGGTTTCCAAGGCTGTAATCGTTATGGAAGCAGACTGGTACATCTTTCTCCCACAGAGCGGCTGGTATGTTTGAACTGCCAACCTTTCAGTTAGCAGCTGAGCACTTAACCACTGCGCCACCAGGCCTCCTTGCAACTTTAGAGACGAGGTCATAAAAAACGCTGCAGCTTCTTGCTCTTTCTCTTGAATCACTTCCTCTAGGGAAGTTAGCTGCCACACGGTGAGGACACTTAAGATGTCCTGTGTACAGACCCATGTGATAGGGAACTGAGCCCTCCTACCAAAAGCCAGCGAGGAGCTGAGGCGTCTAGTCAACAGTTTGGAAATGGGTCTTTCAGCCGCGGTCAAGCCTCAGATGACTGCAGCCCAGCTGACGTCAGAACTACAGCCTCGCAAGAGTTCTGAGCTAATAGAAGCTGTTGTTGTTAGGTGCCGTGAAGTTAATTCCAACTCATAGTGACCCATGTGCCAGAAAGAACTGCCCCCGAGGATTTTCTAGGCTGTAATCTTTACAGGAGCAGATTGCCAGGTCTTTTTCCCATGGAGCCACTGAGTGCTTGCCCGTTGTGCCACCAGGGCTCCTTCAATAGACACTGGGATTGTTATAAATGTTTGCTGTTACATGTCACTAATTTGGGGGGTATTTTGTTATACAGTAATAGATAACTAATACAGAAAGGGGTAGATGGATGGATTGATCGATGGATTGTACCTCAAGGAGTTCTAGGTTTATGACGTTTCTGATAGTTAATGACATTGACTTAAATTATATCAATTGTAATTTGTAGACACCAGCTATTTCTCAGCTGTTTTCCTTCCATCTAAAACATGTACAGCAGTTTTAATTTTCTCAAGTTAGATTTATCATCATAATTACTTGGGGATCATTTAAAAACACAGACTCCAAAGCCCCACCTAGACCCATGATATGTAGTCTCCTAGGAATGAGGTTTTGGAATCTATATTTAAAAACAAAAACAAACTTCTCCAGACGATCCAGATGAGATAGTCTGAACTCATCCAAGGACTATCATTTGGAAATCACCGAACTACAACCCTTTCATTTTTTCTTAACTCAGGTTGGTAATCAAGGTCTGCTATGAGACCATTCTATTTTGATTCTCTTTCAAGGACTCATTTAAATGCCCCTGTGGTTGAGGAAGAAACCCTGGTGGCATAGTGGTTAAGAGATATATCTGCTAACCAAAAGATCAGCAGTTCAAATCCACCAGGCACTCCTTGGCAACTCTATAACTTTGGGAAAGTTACTTTCATGCATTATCGGGCTAACATCTTTTCATTGGAGAAAGGGGAGGCCTGGACACGGTGACTGTTCCAAGTTCTCATCTAAACTGGCAACCCTGCCTGGCCTCGAGATTGCTTTGGGATGTTGGGGTGCAGAGTGGAGCAGCGCTGGAGGCGGGTGCAGAGCACCCTCTGGGCATGCTCAGAGGCTCACAGCAAAGTGAACCCCCAAACACAGCCAATCCTTTCCCTGATTCCCGGGAAACTAGCTCTGAGGGTAGCTCTGTGTGTGCATGGAGTTGTAGTTAGAGTCACAGAATGCCAGTGATGAAGGGGACCTCTGAGTGTTACCCCTTGTTTTTTATTAGGGGAAGCTGGCTGGTGGCACAGTGGTTAAGAGCTCGGCTGCTAACCAAAAGGTCGGCAGTTCGAATCCACCAGCTGTTCCTTGGAAACCCTATGGGGCAGTTCTCCTCTGTCCCATAGGGTCACTATGAGTCTGAATCAACTTGACAGCAACAGGTTTGGTTTGGCTTGAGGTCCGGGGAGGGGTTGAGCTATCTCTAAAAGTAGGTCTCTTGATTTATAACCCAATTCCATCCATGCAAAGACAAATCAGAGTGTACAATGGTGATCTCCAGCCTCACTTTTGCCTCACTCCAACACCTCAGAGGCACCCCAGCTTATGAGTGCTGCGCCTTTTCTCCAGCTCCAGGGAGAGAAGGCAAAATGGAACTTACTAGGAATGTGCTAAGCACATTCTAAAAACAGTGACATCCTGTAATCAAAAGCTTTTTGTCTGAGAGAGAGCTTTTTCCAGTACTTCCTTCTTCTTGGCCTATCACTTAGCTGAGATCCCTTTTGCCTGTTCCATATTGTTGTTGGTTATTTATTGTTAGGTGACATCAAGTCGATTTTGACTCATAGCAATCCCATGTGACAGAGTAAAACTGCCTCATAGGGTTTTCTAGGTTGTAATCTTTATGGAAGCAGATTGCCAGGTCTTTCCCTTGCGGAACCACTGGGTGGGTCAGAACTGCCAACTTTTCGGTTGGCAGCCAAGTGCTTAACCATTGGGCCACCAGGGCTCCTTGCCTACTCCGTAACGGAACGTTAATCTCAGTGCACACACAGGCCAGGTGTCATTTCTGGCTGTTGTGAGCGCTTTATATTGTAGGTGATTATATATCCATTGCATATGCACGTGCACTAGATTGACACTGGTTTGCACACGTGGATAATTTTTTATTGATGATCCAAAATATTCTTATTCAGGGTCACACACTTGAACCAAAGAAGAGTAACTTCTTATATTTTTGAAACTAAATATCTCTGTTCGTGTTTCCAAGGTGACATTTACCAAATTGCTGATTTGGAGGCCTTGTATTTGGCTAGAAGGAGTCCCTGGGTGGTACAAAATTATCGTGCTCCGCTGCTGACTGAAAGGTTGGTTGTTCGAGTCCACTCAGAAGAGCTGCAGAAGAAAGACCTGGTGATCTGTTTCTGAAAAATCAGCCACTGAAAACTCTACAGAGTACAGTTCTACTCTAACACACACGGGGTTGACTCTGACTCAGTGGCAACTGTTTTCTTTGGATAGAACCAGCTGAACTTCCAAAGGAGGGCAGGTTTTTCACTATGAGTTGTAGGATCAAGATTAGTAATTCTGCAAATTGCCAGAATTTGGTTATATTTAAACAGGTAAAGAACAGAAAAAGACAATAGTGTAAGTGATCTATTTGATTTTTTAGTTTAATTCCAGAGTTAGGACTGGAAATCATTTTTGATGTCTTGATGGCACAGTGGTTAAAAGCTCGGCTGCTAACCAAAAGATTGGTAGTTTGAATCCACCAGCTGCTCTTTGGAAACCCCATGGGGCAGTTCTACTCTGTCCTGTAGGGTCACTAGGAGTCAGAATCAAGTCAAGAGCAATAGGTTTGGTTTGGTTAAAATTAGTTTTAGATCTACACGCTTTTTGAAACATTTTAAGAAATTACATGAATTGTAATCAGAAAATTATTTCTTTCTGGAATCTGTAAGTGACTTGGGATCAGAGATGTGGCCTGGTCCTTTATCTGAGTTAAACAGAATAAAATTTGCAAGTTTTGTGTCCTTTTAAGATGTTTCCTCAAGATCCATGGACAAAACAAAAGAGAGCAGTCCTCTCAAATATTTGGACCTGTGGCATAAAACAGTTGTATCCATCATCCAAAGAAAATTTCAACCTGTCCTTAGAAAGAAATTCTATCAGCATCATATTGGTGTTCCCAGTTGTTCTTACATTCATGATAAAATGACTAGCATTTCCTTGTTGTGAACACACCCAAAGGGAAAGGCTGCCCAGAATTTTTCATCTGCTGCGTGTTACTCATAAAGTGAAGTTGCTATTGTTAGCTGCTACCAAGTTGACCCCCAACTCATGATGACTTCGTGCACAATGGAACAAAACACTGCTCGGTCCTGTGCCATCCCCGTGATCGGTTGTGGATTGGACTCTTTTGGTCCACAAGGTTTTCATTGGCTGATTTTTGGAAGTAGATCTCCAGGCCTTTCTTCTTTCGTCAGGAAGATCCACTGAAACTTATCCAGCATCATAGCAACACGAAAGCCTCCACTGACAGACGGGTGGTGGCTGCGCATGAGGTGCACTGGCTGGGAATCAAATCCAGGTTTCCCACGTGGAAGGCAAGAATTCTACCATTGAACCACCAATGTCACCTTCATCGAGGTATCTTAATGTGCTACAAGTCTGATACGCCATGTTTTGTTGTATCTCTGATATACATGAGACAGAATATTTGTACCACACACCTACTCCCTATTTGTGAAGAGTTCCTGAACGCTATGGATTGAATTGTGTCCCCCAAAAATGTGTGTCAATTTGGCTAGGCCATGATTCCCAGTATTGTGTGGTTGTCCTCCGTTTTGTGATCTGATGTATTTATCCTGTGTATTGTAAATCCTAATGTCTATGATGTTAATGAGGCAGGGTTGGAGGCAGTTATGTTAATGAGGCAGGAATCAATCTACAGGATTAGGTTGTATCTTGAGTCAGTCTCTTCTGAGATATATAAGAGGGAAGCCAGCAGAGAGGAGAGGGGCCTCATACCACCAAGAAAGAAACACCAGGAGTGGAGGGTGGCCTTTGAACCTAGGGTCCTTCCACGGAGAAGCTCCTAGACCAAAAGGGAGATTGATGACAAGGACCTTCCCCCAGAGCTGACAGAGAGTGAAAAGCTTCCCCTGGAGCTGGTGCCCTGAATTCGGGCTTCTAGCCTCCTAATCTGTGAGAGAATGAACTTCTGTTTGTTAAAGCCATCCACTTGTGGTATTTTTGTTACAGCAGCACTAGATGACTAAGACACTAAATGATTTATTCATCCAGCAAATACTTATCGAGGTTTCATATGCTAGGCTCTGGGGGTATAGCAGTGAACAACAAAGACGAGGTTCCCACACTCAGGGAGCTTACATTTTAGTGGGGAAAATCGAGTTTAGTAAAATAATTTTACTTTTGCAAGTATAACTACAAATTGGGATAAATTCTTCAAAGCAAACGAACATTATATTAGGAGGTTTGGGAGCAAATAATGGGGGAAACTGCCCCAGGCTGGAAGGTTTAGGAAAGGCTTCCCAGAGGACCTACTTCTGGACTAAGAAATGAAGGATGAGGAGGGAATGGCAAAGCTGGGGAGGTCAGAGAGGTGGAAGCAGAAGATAGTGTTCAGACAGCAGGAATAGCATGTGCAAAGAGGTGGCATAGTGAAACAGAGGGTTGAGTATGAGAAGTGAATTTTTGCCTCACTTGTTTTTTTTGGGGGGGGGAAAGCACCTCACGTCCTTGGACCGTGTGTCCTTATTTGCATAGTTGACAAAAAATTTTATCACAGAATCTGAGGGACCTCAGAGTCTCTGAACTACATTCATTGATTCATGCAAATTGATCGAGCACCTACTGTATTTACCAGGCAATGTACTTGGTCCTGGGATTCTAAGATGAGTTCATTGGCACCACTGACTCAAGAAGCTTGGTCCAGCAGCAGAGACGAACACATGAGGTGACTAATTGTGGTGCCTCGTGATGAGTGCTATGGGAATACACGTGGGGATGGGATTAGCCCTGATGGGAGGAGAGGGAAATTACGGAGGACTTCACGGAGTAAAAGGCCTTTCACCGGAAGGAGAAGGGGGTGAAGTCAGCCTGGGCAGCCAGCTTGTATGAGAAAATTAGTAGAGATTGGCAATTCATTGGGACAGCAGTGAGTAACACAGCTTCACCCCCTAAAGTATTGACAACTTGGCCACGTCCTTTGGAGATTCCCAGATCTCCAGGGTAGACTGGCAGATTGATTATGGTACTTCTTGCTCCGAAAGGCTGGGAAAGCTGGAAATGGTTTCTTTGCTCTGGCTTTTACTTTTCCATCTGTCAGAAAATGCCCTTTCCACAACAGGGTTTTAGTGACTTAATTATTATTTGTGGGATGTTTAGAGGTTCAGGTCAAGGATGAATCTCTGTTGCAAAACTGAAGGCACACGAGTGAGATGTTTAAAAATGCAGTGGAAGTTGCATTTGTTTTGCAGGGAAGGATTGTAATGGCCTGAACGCACTGCCACACTTGGGTCGGATTGCCAGAAAATTATGTTTTACACCCGAGAGAGACAAGAAGAGTCTTTTGAGGAGGTGCTCTAAGATTATTTTTTGTTTATTCTCTTAACTATTTGGCTTGAATGGGTCATCCAGTTTCCTTGCCAAGATAGGGTTAGCATCCCTGCGCTGTTTCATAAGCCTGCCAAGCAACTGGCATGAGAGAAGGCAACAAGCAAGTTGGGGAAGGGTTGCTAGAGACTGGGTCATAGTCTTTTACTCTATATGTGATTAGAAGCAAAACAAGACATGCTTGCATTATTGATTTTAAAATTCATCACCTGCCTACTTTCAGAAGTATTTTAAGGATCTTAAGACAGGAGACCTGGCGGTACGAAGGTTAAGCACTCAGCTGCCTACTGAATGGTTGGCAGTTCCAACCCACCAGCCTCTCCATGGGAGAAAGACCTGGCAATCTGTTTCTGTAAAAAAGATTACAGAAGGCAGAAGCGGACAAGGAAGCTGGTGATAGGGGACCCAAGGTTGAGTAAGGATATTGTTGATGTGTTGTGAGATTGTTAACCATTGTCATAGGGCAACATGTGT
>NW_004443962.1:1426928-1479722 GCF_000243295.1 Trichechus manatus latirostris | reverse complement strand
AAGAGCGTAGTCAATGTCACTGAACTGTGCACGTAGAAATTTTTGAAATGGTGTATGTTTGGCTATGTGTATTTTCACCAAAAAAAGGTTTGAGAAGTTAGAGGGTTGACATGTTGTGGGGTTGTTAACCAATGTCATAAAACAATATGCGTACTACTGTTTCATGGGAAACTATTTGTTCTGTAAGCCTTCACCTGAAGTACAATAAAAAAAAAAAAAAGATTACAGACTGGAAAACCCTATGGGCAATTCTACTCTGTCACATAGGAGTCCCTACAATTTGGCATTGACTTGATGGCACCCAACAACAGTAAGAAAAAAGACATGACTGAAACATGGTGTTATGGATTGAACATGTCCCCCAAAAGTATGTGTGGTAAATCCTAACCTCTGTGCCTCTAGTTATTATCCCATTTGGGAATGGGTTCTCTTTGCTACGTGAGTGAGAGAGGATTAGTGTAGGGTGTGTCTGGAGTCAGTCTCTTTTGAGATATGCTGTGTTTTACGCAAGTAACACCTTCTGCGTTTCTTTGCTGGCTGCGCCCCCCTCCCAGGTGTTTTTGTAAGTGCAATATGCTTTTTTTTTTTTTTACAGCAACGTGTGGAAGAGGCTTGGCATGGCAGCACTTGTGAGAGTGCCTTGCTGGGGGTGGGGGTGGGGGTAGGGCGCAGCTGGCAAACAAAAGCAGAAGGTGCCTGTTATTTGCATAAAAATACTGTAAGAGAGATTAAACAAGCATGCAAGAAGTAGAGGTGGGAGAAGAAGGATGCCGGCCACATGAAGATCATCCAGGAACAGAAGCTCAGAAGAGACAAGGACCTTCCCCCAGAGCTGACAGAGAAAGCCTTCCCCTAGAGCTGGCATCCTGAATTCAGACTTTTAGCCTCCTAAACTGTGAGAAAATAAATTTCTGTTCTGGTAACACTAGGAACTAAGATATATGGCCATTAAAATACAGGACAAAGAAAACCAAATCCTCACAAGAAGCAATAGCAAATCTGTTTTATTTGATCTAGGTATATACTAGATATATGGCCACCTACATCAATACTGTTCTTGTTTTGTGGTATGAATTTTAGCTGAGAGATTTCTGGCAGTCTCAGCAAAAACAGGAAACATAGCTGCCCAGCAAGTTTTATGGACTGATTAAAAAAGGCAGCAGTTTAGCCCTTCAGGAGATATATTCTTTAATAAATTTGTCATCCAAATTTTTGTACCATGAACATTGAATAGTATACTTTGCCATATCTTTGGTAATTTTTCTAGCACATGGCAAACTCTCCTTGATAAGACAAGTTTCTTGCATCGACCTTCAGGAAAATCTTCAACTCTTGTACTTAAACTTTTTTTGGAAGGCATTTCTGAGTGGGGACGTAGCTACAGCAATCCAGGTTGTAAGTTTTCTATTATAATTTGATGCAAGGAAAAATACCAGTAAGTGGATTGGTTTCATAACGTTTATATCAGTTTAGATCAGTGTTTTATAACTTGTCTGACCATAAGTACTGCCTGGGGCCCTTGTCATAATACAGATTCCAATGCCTGCCCAGGTTTACTGAAACAGTCTTGAAGCCAGGGGCCTAAGGTTCTGTATATTTAACAAAGGCACCAAGTGATATCTTACGCTTGAACAAGTTTAGGGAACGCTGCCTTCGATGGATGGTTTTCCTTGACTGGTTTTTGCCTCTCAGCTGGGCTTTGTAACAGTCATTTTAAGCATAAATTGTGATAGGAAACTTGGGCAACAGCATTAAAAGTGAGAGGGTGAAACCCAGCAGAGCCAATTTAATTAGCTGGCCAGGACAGGCATAATGTCATTTCTCTTTATCAAGCCATGGTTCTTCAAGATGTGCCCATCGGTTCCTCCCAGGTGCCTTCTCATCTGGTATTCAATTGATCCTACAACCTTTGTGAAGTGGACAAGAGTAATAGATGTATTTCACTGATTTTGCAGTCATACATTTTTCCACAGTTTTCTATCTCTAAAATTAGTATGCATTTTAGAGTTGATGGCGTGTGAACTTGAGGCCATTTTTTGTCTTAGCGATACGTAAAATAACGGTGCAGCTTATAATCAAAGATGTTGAAGAGCTGAAGAACTTTGGTAGCTCCTTTTACAGACGAGGCACTAAGGAGACACGAAGAAGGTGATGTGACCTTGGGAAATCACTACTAGTTGGGGAAACCAAGACTTAGACCCAGCTCTCTGTCCTTACACTACTTATCTGTTACTGAATAATGAATTACCCCGACTTAGTGGCTAAAACCACCCCCCTCATCTGTCAGTTTGTCCCACTGTGGTCGCTTTGGTGTTGCTGTGATGCTGGGACGCTAAGCCATTGGTATTTCAAAAACCAACAGGATCATCCATGGTGGACAAGTTTCAGCAAAGCTTCCAGACTAAGACAGACTAGGAAGAAGGACCTGGTGATCTAATTCTGAAAAAAAAAAAAAAAAAAAAAGGCTAGTGAAAAGCTTACAAATAGGAGCAGAACATTGTCTGATACAGTGCTGGAAGATGAGCCCCTCAGGCTGGAACGCACTCAAAATACGCCTGGAGAAGAGCTGCTTCCTCAGAGTAGAGTCGACCTTATCATGTGGATGAAGTAAAACTTTCCACAGCTTCATTTGCTAATGTGTCACAACTCAAAATGAGAATAGCTGCACACATCCATTAGTAATTGTAATGTGGAATGTATGAAGTATGAATCAGAGAAAATTGGAATTTGTCAAAAATTAAATGGAATGCTTGAAGTTCAATATCCTAGGTATTAGTGAGCTGAAATGGACTGGTATTGGCTATTTTGAATCCAACAGTCATATGGTCTAGTATGCCAGGAATGACAAATTGAAAAGGAAGCATCACACTCATTGTCAAAAGAAATTTCAAGATCTGTCCTGAAGTACAACACTGTCAGTGATAGGATAATATCCATTCACCTATAAGGAAGATCAGTTAATGTGACTATTACTCAAATTTAGGTACCAACCACTAATGCCAAAGATGAAGAAATGGAAGATTTTTACCAAGTTCTGCAGTCTGAAATTGATCAAACATGCAATCAGGATGCATTGATAACTACTGGTGATTGAAATGAAAAAGTTGGAAACAAAGAGAAGGATCAGTAATTGGAAAATTTGGCCTCTGTGATTGAAATGACGCCGGAGATCGCATGATAGAATTTTGCAAGACCAATAACCTCTTGATTGGAAATACCTTTTTACAACAACATAAACAGTGACTATACACATGAACCTTGCCAGGTGGAATACACAGGAATCAGATTGACTACATCTGTGGAAAGAGACTATGGAGAAGCTCAATATCATCAGTTAGAACAAGGCCAGGGGAACAGACTATCAATTGCTCATATGCAAGTTCAATTTGAAGTCCACGAGAGCCAAAATACAACCTTGAGTATATCTTACCTGAATTTAGAGACTATCTGAAGAGTGCATTTGACCCACTGAATACTAATGACCGAAGACCAAGCGAGTTGTAGAATGACATCAAGGACATCATACTTGAAGAAAGCAAATGTTCATTAAAAAGACAGGAAAGAAAGAAAAGACCAAAATGGATGTCTGAAGACAACCTGAAACTTACCCTTGAATGCAGAGTAGCTAAAGTGAATGGGAGAAATGATGAAGTAAAAGCTGACCAGAAGATTTTAAAGGGTGGCTCAAGTACTGTAATGAAATGTGCAAAGGCCAGGAGTTAGATAAACCAAAAGGGAAGAACATGCCTAGCATTCCTCAAGGTGAAAGAACTGAAGAAAACAAGCCTCGAGTTGCAATATTGAAGGATTCTATAAGCAAAATATTGAATGAGGCAGGAAGCATCAAAAGAAGATGGAAGGAATACACAGTCACTGTACCAAACAGAACTGGTTGATGTTGAAACATTTCAGGAGGGTAGCATATGATCAAGAACTGATGCTATTGAAGGCAGAAGCCCAAGCTGCGGTGAAGGCATTGGCAAAAAACAAGGCTTCAGGAATTGATGGAATACTAATTGAGAAGTTTCAACAAGCAGATGCAATGCTTACTTGTCTGTGCCAAGAAATTTGAAAGGAAGCTATCTGGCCAGACTACTGGAAGAGATCCATATTTGTGCCCATTCCAAAGAAAGATGATCCAACAGAATGCAGAAATTATAGAACAATATCATTAATATCACACACAAATAAAATTTTGTTGAAGATAATTCAAAAATGGTTGCAGCAATACATCGACAGGGAACTGCCAGAAATTCAAGCTAGATTCAGAAGCAGACGTAGAACAAGGGATATAACTGCTGATGTCAGATGGATATTGTCTGAAAGCAGAGGATACCAGAAAGATGTTTACCTGTGTTTTATTGACTATGCAAAGACATTCAACTGTATGGATCATGACAAATTATGGATAACATTGTGAAGAATGGGAATTCCAGTACACTTAATTGTGCTCATGCGGAAACTGTACATATACCAAGAGGCAGTCATTCAAACAGAACAAGGGGATACTATGTGGCTTAAAGTCACAGGAAAGGTGACACACACAGAAAAGGTGTGTGTCAGGATTCACCATACTAATTCAATCTGTCTGCTGAGCAAATAATCCAAGAAGCTGGGCTATAACAAGCCATCAGGATTGGAGGAAGAGTTATTAGCAACCTGCAGTATGCAGATGACACCACCTTGGCTTGCTGAAAGTGAAGAAGACTTGAAGCACTTACTGATGAAAATCAAAGACTATAGCCTTCGGTATGGATTACACCTCAACATAAAGAAAACAAAAATCCTGACAATTGGACCAATAAGCAACATCATGATAAATGGAGAAAATATTGAAGTTGTTAAGGATTTCATTTTACTTGGATCCACAATCGGAGCCCTGGTGGCGCAGAGGCTAAGAGCTCAGCTGCTAACCAAAAGTTAGGCTGCTAACCAAAAGGTTGGCAGTTCAAATCCACCAGCCGGTCCTTGGAAACCCTGTGGGGCAGTTCTACTCTGTCCTATAGAGTTGCTATGAGTCAGAATCCACTCGACAGCAATGGGTTTGGTTTGGTTTTGGATCCACAGTCAAAGCCCATGGAAGCAGCAGTCAGGAGATCAAAGGATGTATTGCACTGGGCAAATCTGCTGCAAAAGACCTGTTTAAAGTGTTAAAAAGCAGACTTAGGTCTACCTGACCCAAGCCGTGGTACTTTCAACTGCCCATAGAAGAATTGATGCATTTGAATGATGGCGTTGGTGAAGAATATTGAATATACCATGGAGTGCCAGAAGAAGGAACAAATCTGTCTTGGGAGAAGTACAGCCAGAATACTCCTTGGAAGTGAGGAAGGCAAAAAAGTTCATCTCACATACTTTGGATATGTTATTAGAAGGGACAGTCCATGGAGAAGGACATCATGCTTGGTAAAGTAGAGGGTCAGTGAAAAAGAGGAAGACCCTCAACGAGATGGACTGACACAGTGATTGCAAGAATGGGCTCGAGCAGAGCAAGGATTGTTAGGATGGCGCAGGACCGGACAGTGTTTAGTTCTGATGTACACAGCGTTCCTATGAGATGGAACTGACTTGATGGCACCTCACAACAACAGCAGTGGCTTAAAACAACCCGGTTATTGTTGGTAGATACTGTCAAGTTGATTTCGACTCATAGTGTCCCCATGTGATGGAGTACAATTGCCCAATACTGTATTTTTTGGCTGTACTCTTTATAGGAGCAGATCACCAGGTCTTTCTTTTGAAGAGCTGCTATGTGGGTTGTAACTGCCAACCTTTTGATTAACAACTGAGCGCTGAACCATTTACACCTCCTGGGCTCCTAAAACAGCATTAAACATTTATTATCTCACCAGTTCCCTGGGGTCAGGTATTTGGAAGCGGTTTGCCTGGGTGGTTCTGACTTCAGGTTCTCATGAGGCTGCAGTTAATGTGTCAGCTGGGGCCGCAGTCAGCTGGAGTCTTGACTGGGGCTGGAGGTTCTGCTTTCAAGCTGTCTCTCTCACACTGCCTGCATGTTGGGGCTGGTTGTTGGTGGAAGTTCCCATTCCTCCCCATACGGGTCTTTCCACAAAGTTCCTTGAGAGTTACCGTAACATAGTGACTGGCTTCCCCCAGAACAAGTGATCCAAGGGACCAAGGCAGAAAAACTTTCAGTGTCCCCTTTTTTACCCCTTAATTGTGGTAAAAATAGATACAACAAAACATTTGCCAATTCTGCAAGCCTTTTATGGCCTAGCTTCAGAAAATTTCCTACGATCACTTCCACACATTCTATTTGTCACACAGATTAGCGCTGGTTGACTGTGGGAGGGGACTCACTCCACTTGGGCATGGCTGTGAGGAGGTGAAGGTGCTCCCTTCACACCACACTGCCTCTCCAACACAGTTTTGTCCTGATCAGCTTACACATCTCACACCCTTAGGTGAGGTTCTTGAATGAATGAGCCCTTTTTGGGGGTTCTGTCCCATTCTAAACAAAAACCAAACCAAACCCATTGCCATCAAGTTAGTTCCAACTCATAGCAATGTCTTAAATGTGCCTACAAATGCCCGGATCTCCTGTAAAAATACAGATTCTGGTTCAGAATGTGTAGGATGCAGCCTGAGATTCTGCACCCTAGCCAGCTCCCAGGTGATGCCCTTGTTCCTGGTGTGACCCTCACTATGAGTAGCAAAATGAGCAGAGCCAAGCAGGCTTTCCAGAGCATTCTGTACAGCTGTGCTCCAAACGAAAGTGCTTTCTCCTCCACAGAGGTTACTTGTCCTCTTTTTATTCTGGCAGAGGAACAAATGTTTGGGGAGAAGGAGCTAGGGAAACAGAGCAGTCGGCTTGGTGAAATGGTTAAGAGAAAGGGAGGTAGGAAGCAGATGAGAGCCCGTGCGTTAGTAGGTAGGCGCTGGCTGCAGCTGTGAGCCTGGTCACAGTGAAGGCCAGGTTTCAGACAGCAACAGCTGGGTGCTCAAAATGGCAAGGTAATTAGCTTTGCAGTGTGTGTGTGTTGGGGAGGGGGCGGGGGGATGGAACGCAAACTGTTTAACATGAAAACGTGTTGATGCGTTATTCAGAGCTCAGATGCCCCTCAGTGGATGCCCCCATCCTCCTTTCCCACCCAGCCACCCACCCACACACCACACACACACACCACACACACACACACACACACACACACACACACACACACACACACCACACACCACACACACACACCACACACCCCCTCGCAACATTAGCACTCAGGAAAGCTTTAGGCTAGAAATATATTTCTCTGAATAAAATGAAAATTGGAGCTGAAAAAGCCCCCCAAATGCCGCCTCACTTTAGGAGCCAGGATGCTGTCCCCGGTAACCCTGCCTTTCTCCTTGCCCCTGGCAAAACGTCTGTGTCTTCCTGCACGTCAGTTAAAAAAAAAAAAGACCCATCGCTGTCGAGTTGATTCCGACTCATAGCGACCCCGTAGGGCAGAGTAGAACTAGAGAGAAGCTGAGTTTGTTTTGTTCATCTCTGAATCTCTCTGTTTGCAAAATCAATGAATTAATAAAGAAATGGAGGAATGAATAAACCAAGATGATCCCTAGCGAGGGAACTCTTGAACATTGTTAATCCTGCAGGAAACATGGCGAGGTTTCTGCGGTGGAATGCAGGGAATTCCGTTTGTACCTTCTGTTGGCCTCTGGGGACCTTTAGAAGGGGATTAACTTCATCCCCTTTCTCTTCCTCGTTAGCCATGTCAGTCTGCAATCATAGAACCTAAAACTTATTTACTGACCACTTTGTGCCAGGCACGTCCATAAATCACATCATTTAGGCTTCCAACAACCCAAGAGGAAGGTAATTATCACCTGCAGTGTGCAGAGGAGGAAAGCAAGCCCATGCAAAGTGAAGGCATTTATCTTACAGTCCATGCCAGATGGGTTCCAGCCTGAAGGCGGTACTTAGTGTCCGTGGTCACAGAGCCAGATGTCCGGAGACGGAGAAAGAGAAGGAAGAAGGAGGACTGTCAAAGCTGGAAGCATTTAGCCCACACATTCACCTTGCATCTGACCTGGGTTGTGGGAGATACAGAGACACCTTTCACGTGACCTGTGCTCCAGAAGAGGCTGTACTTTAATGGGGCGTTGACTTGTCAAAGGAATCACAGTCATTATCTGGGGTTATTCACTAAATCTTATCCAGTCCATACATGGCTGGTGGGAATATAAAATGGTACAGCCACTTTGGAAAACAGTGTGGCACTTTCTTATGAAGTGAAATACACATCACACACTCACCAAATGACACAGCAGCCATGCGCCTAAGCATTGCCTGAGGGGAATGGGAATATATGACGATACGAAGGCCTAGATGTAAATGTTTACAGCAGTTTTTTTCATACTGACAAGAAACTGGAACCAACAAAACTCCATTAACCGGTGAATAGATAAACAAATTGTAGCACATCTATACAGTGTGGAACTACTCAGCAGTAAAAAGGGACAAGCGACCGGTGAATTCAGCAACATGGGTGAATCTCAAAAGCATTATGCTAAGTGAAAGAAGTCTACCACCAAAGGTGACACACTGTTTTGTTTATGTACCATCCTAGAAAAGGCAAAACTATAGGGACAGAAATCAGATTAGGGATTGTCTGGGGTCTCAGGAGGGAATTTATTACAAAAGGGCATGAGAAAACTTTAGGGTGATGGAAATCTTCTCTGTCTTAATCATGGTCATTATAAAACTATACATTTGCCAAAACTCATCAAACTGTGTCTTTAAAAACGGTGTATACATTTGTCAAACTCATCGAACTGTATCTTTAAAGGGGGTAAATTTTATTATATATATATCTCAATAAATATGGCTTTTAAAAATATATCAACCAATCCAAAACACCCCCCATTTCGAGATGGGAAAATAGGCCCCAGATGAGAAAATGACTTGCTATAGCAGTTGTGAATTGGGAACAAGTTTCTTCCTGAGTCAGGAGTCCCTGGGTGGTGCAAACGGTTATGCGCTCTACTACTAACCAAAAGGCTAACAGTTCAAAGCCACCTAGAGGTGCCTTGGAAGACAGGCCTGGAGATCTGCTTCTGAAAGGTCACAGCCTTGAAAACCCTATGGAGCAGTTCTACTCTGCACACATGGGGTTGCCATGAGTCAGACTTGATGGATGGCAACTGGTTTTTCCTTCTGGGGCAGTAATGAGCTGGAACCTCGGCCTCTTAATCAAGTCACATTCCAGGTAAAATTCGAGCGCTGGTCCGTAACTCTCGATTCAGCCCTGAGTGTGGTTTTTTGAAACCCCACACCGTACTTGGTGGCTCCTCAGGCTGTTGACCTGCAATTTGACTGAAAGGTTCTTAATCAGAACATAAAGTAAATGTGCATTCAGCCAGAATCCAAACAACAAAAAGCTACAGTAATGGGTTTTGATGTACATATCCCCTTCTACTTTTATGAGAGAGGGAAAACAAAAAAGACAAAACACCATCATTAATTTATTCAGAAGAGTGCCTTATAGGGCATGCCACCCAGTCAGTCCAGAATGAAAAAAAGAAAGTCTTAGAGAGTCTTACCAACATCTTGCAGCAGATGAGTGGGTGAGATTTGGAGTAAGCCAGACCTGGTTTCAGATCCTAAACCTTTCCCTTCTTAACTCGTATCCTTGAGCAGTCACTTCGTTCTGTCTGCAAAAGAGGACCTTTATTTCTACCTCACAGGGCTTCTGTGAGGTTTAAATTAGAAATTGGGAAACCAAGTACTTGGCCCAGTCCCCAGCGATAACACAATAGCCGTGAATGACTGTTACAGTGTGTATAGTGCTGGGCTCTGTGCTTTACATAAAGGATCTTAATCCTCCACTTCCTCCTTTACAATCAGTATCCTCATGGTAGAGGTGATCAAGCGCAAGGTAAGTAACCCGTCTGCAGTTGTACCACCTGCCAGAACCACTGGGCTGCACGTAGATTTCAGTGAATGATGGTGGATTCCAAATAAAGCCCGGTTTAGAAAATAATTGGGTTCGAAGGTTGGAAAGAAATGAAATTTTGCTTCTTAATAGGAGAGAAAGTCAGCCATATTTTACAATTTTAGCTTTTTAAGAAAGAATCTGAACACAATTGAGGCCAAAATTGGCAACTTGAGTGAGCACCAACCTCCTTCTTCCCAACTCATCTTCACTCAGCCTCCTCCATCTTTCCTTTGCTCAGAAAAAAATACCCCAACAGCCCCAGACACCTTGTGCTATGTAGGGCTCAGCTAAAACCAGAGAGCCAGGGTGTCTGAACCCTCAGCAGGGTGACCCTGGGGCATTCTCTGTAATCTTACACCGTGTCTGCCTTCTAAGATTTAGAGGATGCTTTAGCATTAACTGAAATAGTGTCAATCAGGCTTAGGGTTGAATTTTGCTAAACTTACTTATTTTTCCCCTTTTACACATGTAATGATATACCAAGTAAAATTTCCATCTTCACTTGAAAATATTTCTCTTTCTGTCACCCAGCCAGTGTAAACCTAGATTTAGACAAAACCAACTAGTTTTAATAGCCTAAGACAACTCGCAAAATACCAACTGGTGAACATACTGAAGACAATAGAATTGGCTTCTATACTTGATATGTTTAAACCCCTCCATTATATGGTTCATGTGCCTTGACTCAGTTTTCCTTTCTTAACCTTTGTCATCCAGTATTAAGAGGTCAGTTAGACCTACAGATTCTAGTGCACCCTACCAGCACCGTGTACCATTTTTATGTCATGGATGTTGTATTCAAAGGGTGTGATTTGGACTGAGAGTAAGC
The DNA here is from genome assembly GCF_000243295.1 of Trichechus manatus latirostris. Lineage (NCBI taxonomy): Eukaryota > Metazoa > Chordata > Mammalia > Sirenia > Trichechidae > Trichechus > Trichechus manatus. Next base: position 1,468,943 of record NW_004443962.1, on the reverse strand, counting down.
TTGCCAGGTTCCAATATACAGAGAATATGATAAATGTAAAGTTCTGCATCAGGGAAAAAAACATACTATGTTTTAGGTGCCAGAGATTTCTCTGCTGTCCAGGGCAAAATTGTGTATCCTCTGGAATCATTTAGGAGCCTAATGACCAGAAAAACTAGAGTTGAGTTAAGTTTAGTGGTCAAATTGAAAGATTATAAAGACATTCTCCCGGTACCAGCCCAGAGCTCTTTCTGCTAGCCCATGCCATATTCCCTTTGTGTAGGTTATTTAATAAATTCATTTCACAACCCGTAGAGCACAGTAGGAAACAATGCAATTACTGAACCATAGGCACACAGCTGCCAACATCTTGTTGATTCAGAATTGTCCAAACACTTCCATTCGGGGGCGGGACTGATGTAATTTGCTGGTTCAACAGTTGATGTTGATAAATTGGGGTTTCATTCCCTCAGCCTTCTGTTGGAGGTGCTAATAAGCATCGAAAGGCTGGAGAAACACAGAGGAGAGAATGTCGCCTGATCTACATGCTCAGTAATTGAGCCTGGATGACGTAGACTTGACATCGCTAGGTAAATAGGTGGAGAAGGACGCATTTGAAGGCGCTAAGAAAGTCCAAATAAAATTAGCATTGTGGAAATTTTAATTATTTAAGTTCCACTTGCTGATTGTGTGGGCTGGTGTCTTCATTTATTAGAAGAAAATGTTTGCTTTTCCTAATATTCTTTTTTTTCTGTGTTTTCTGAAACGTTCTTTTATATTCCATGGGGCGCTGTGCCAAGATTCCTTGGCTTCTGTAAAATGAGAGGGTTGGACCAGATGATCTCTGAGGTCTCGTCTGTACTCCAATTTTTTGACTTGTTCTGGCAAGAGAATTTGCCTGAAATGAATTACAGCCCCCCCCAAACACTACCACCACTGCCACCACACACACACACACACATACACACACACACACACACACACACACACACACACACACACACACACACACACACACACATATTAATCCAGGCCTCCATTTTGTTTTCCCCTTTCATTTTCTCATTCATTCACCAGGCATTTCGGATGCTTACTACATGCCAGTTACTGTGCTGGGGACTAGAAATACAGTAGGGAATAGGCTAGAACACCACCAGGCCCACTTTCAAGAGTTTACGTTCTTGACAAGCAAGTATCCAGCCAGTCTCAGTAGAGTGTATCAGGGCTATGATAGAAGAGGTATAGAGTAGTATGAAAGCAACGAGAGGACCCCTAATCTAGATAATCAAGGAAAACTCCCTCGGAGGAGGTGGTATTGTAGGTGGATCGTTGAAATAAGACGGTGAAGCTTGAGAGGACGCAGATGTGTTTGGAGGGACTTTGTTCTGTGAACCTTCAGACCTGTTTGAGCATCTGTTCCATGTGCAGCATTGGTGGGACAGGGGAGAGGGAGAAGGATAGGAGACCGTCATAAAACATCAGCTTTGCTTGGTGTGGGAACATAAAGTGGAGAATAAAAGGAGTAATTTTTGGAGAATGGATGGCAGAGAGTTAACACTGAGAGTGCTGTCATTGTAAAAAAAAGTTAGAATTTTAAAATGAAAATCCTTTGAAAATAGGTTTTATGCTTTTTTCTTTAAACACAGGCTGTAGGCTGCAATTGGACTCAAACACATCTTATGAACATCGTATCTATTTTAATACAAGTGTCAGAGTTGAAAAACAGAAGTTGTCCATGCTCATGTTTTCACGTATCAGGTAATGGATGCTCTGACAAGTTAATGATTTTTTCAGGAATCACACATTTTAATGGCAGAGCCAGCTCTAGAATCTTCTCCTCTCCCCATGCCACCTCTGTCTTTCGAGAATCAACTCCTCCTTCAGGAAGCTTTCTGTCACACTCCACTCTTAGCTCTATTGTTTTCCTTGTTCATTTAAAATAATATTTAAAAAAACTTGGATTTCTGCCAAATGATCTGAGGTCTTATTTTACTCCCCAGCATACTTTAATAATTTAGGTTTTTGTTCTTTCACCCAACAAATGTTTGCTGAATTTGTACACGGGCACCTAGGCAGTGGGGGACACTTCTCTTGCCCTTAGAAGGCTTGCAGTCTGGAGGGGGTGGGGGGATGGATAAGATGGTTTTAAATGATGAAATCTCACCTGCTTCCTCTGGAATTTAAGCCCTTCATTGATCTGACCCAACTCTTACTATACAGCGTTCTCTTGGTAAAGCCAACTATACTACCAGTGTAAGAGACTACTACATTCACAGTTCTTACAAAAACAAATTCCTACTAAACATAGCAGTGCAGAGAGCAGATGCTTTACTTTCTCATCGTCTTTATTTTATTTTATTGTTGTATTTTAAGTGAAAGTTTACAATTTCGGTTAGTCTCATACAAAAATTTATACATACATTGTTATGTGACCCTAATTGCTCTCCCTATACTGTGACAGCGCATTCCTCCTTTCCACCCTTGATTTCCTGTGTTTCAACCAGCTCCTGACCCTCTCTGCCTTCTCATCTCACCTCCGGACAGGAGCTGCCCCTTTAGTGTCACGTATCTACTTGAGCTAAGAAGCACACTCTTCACAAGTATATTTTATGTCCCATAGTCCAGTCTAATCTTTGTCTGAAGAGTTGGCCTCGGGAATTATTTTAGTTCTAGGTTGACAGAGAGTCTGGGGGCCATGCTTTCTGGGGCTCCTGCAGTCTCAGACCATTACATCTGGTCTTTTTACTAGAATTTGAGTTCTGCACCCCACGTTTCTCCTGCTCCATCAGAGAATCTCTGCTGTATTCCCTCTCAGGGTGGTCCTGGTGATAGCTGGGCACCATCTAGTTCTTCTGGTCTCAGGCTAATGCAGTCTCTGGTTTATGTGGCCCTTTCTGTCTCTTGGGCTAATACTTTCCTTGTGTCTTTGGTGTTCTTAATCCTCCTTTACTCTAGGTGGGTTGGGACCAATTGATGCATCTTAGATGGCTGCTCGCCACCTTTTAAGACCCCAGACGTCACTCACCAAAGTAGGATGTGAAACATTTTCTCATCATCTTTTTGCCCCTAAGTTCATTAGGTCAACTGCGGGATATCCTCACATAGAGTTCTCTCTGCTATGTTTTGGCGTACAGTAAATAATTATTTCCACAGTTTTCTATTTTTCTCATTCTTTAAATCTGTGGACTTTATTCAAAAAGAGAAATTAATTTGAATGAAACAGATATGGCATGAGTAGTGGGCTTTACAAATTAACCTTTTAAATATGTGAATGTGTACAAGTCAACCATGAATGTTCCTTTCCCTGGCTGTTCAGCTGGCAGCCAGGGGGTAGACTTGTCTTGCAAACACACATTTTGTCAAACTTTGAGTAGATGCAATGACGAATTCTCCAGCTGCAAGTCATTTTAGAGCTTATCAGACATTTATTTACTCAAAATGTGTTTAAAACAAATTGGATCCATTTTTGCATGACATTAATTAAAATTACAACCTGTGAATTTCTGTGCAGGTAATCATATTATTTCAAACATGTTTGGTTAAAGCCATTTATGAATGAGATAGAATTCAGGATACTGAGTCTGAAAATAATCCACATATATTTAAAAATGCAAATTGAACATGGAATGAATGCTGACTTGTAAATGTGTATCGGGTGACAAGATTTGTATGAAAGTGAATTCTCACTTTCAAGGCAAAGTCAAGTATGACCTCTATCGTATTATATCATCATATCTTTTTAGTAGAAACAATAGAAATCAAATCCCCAGTGATCTGAATGTGGACATTAGTGTGATGGTCAAACTGCTCTGAAAAGGACTGAGGTTTGTAAATTTATAACCCATCCCACCACCTCTACCGTGTAATGTGTGGTATGTCATGAGATCATTTTTTTAGAATTAGGAGACCTGGGTCTAGTCTTGGATCTGATACCATCGACCTGTGTGTCCTTTAACTACTAGCTGTTCTTTCTTTCTTTTCAGTCGCTGTCAAGCCAACTCCAACTCATGGCAACCCCATGTGTGTCAGAGAAGAACTGTGCTCCATGGCATTTTCAATAGCTGATATTTTGGAAATAGATCATCAGGCCTTTCTTCCAAGATGCCTCTAGGTGGACTCGAACATCCAGACTTTGGGTTAGCAGCCGAATGCACCACCCAGGGACACCACTGGCAATCACTCCCTGGAACTCAGCGTTCTCTTCTATAAAATGAAGTGGCTAGACTAGATATTCTGAGGGCCTATGCAGCTCTGAGATGGGTGTGAGCAATAGAATGGTTACATAAAAGACAAAAGTGGGCTGCCCGTAGTGGCAAGAGGAATAGATCGGGCTTTTTCCAGGTTTGGGTCCTCTCCAACCCTCTGCCCCTCATGCTCCCTCCATCGTGATCACCCTGCTAGCACCAACCTGGTAAGGGACTTTATGGTCTACAAAGCTCATTCATTTGCATTTGCTTTTGCATCTGTTAGGATATCCTCTGGGTGGGTATTTCAAAGAGGTGGGAGAAATAAAATTAGTTGGCAAGTTCCTGTTCTAATAAGGAATTCTCTACCTCCATGTCTATCAAAATTGGTGTCTGAAGCGAACTTAGATTACCTTTGCTATTGAATTTTATTTTGTTGCTTGCTTGTTGCTATGTGCCGTCAAGTCAATTCTGACTCATAGCAAGCCTGTTGGGCAGAGCAGAACTGCCCCATAGAGTTTCCAAGGCTGTAACCTTTACAGAAGCAGACTGCTATGTCTGTCTCCCACAGAACAGCTGGTGGGTTCGAACTGCTGACTTTTCATTAACAGCCAAGCGATTAACCACTGCACCACCAAGGCTCCATATATATAGTGAGTCTATCTACCTATCTACCTACCTACCTACCTGTCTGTCTATCTGTCTACCTACCTGTCTATCTATCTTATCTATCTACCTACCTACCTACCTATCTACCTACCTGTCTACCTGTCTATTCATCACCATCATCATCTATGTACATATGGATAGTATATTTATACCTGTATCTATATAGATAGATTTATAGACTCCTGAAAGTCACCAAGAACGTTAAAGACCATCCAGTCCAAACAGCTCACTTTGGTAGCTGAGGAAACAGAGGCCTGGAGAAGGGAGGTGAACGCCTTCTCTTATGTGGGCACCAAGGATAGGCTCTGGGCATCTTTTTTCTGGTTCAGGCTCCGGGGCTGCCCCAACAGGTTCTCCCCAGAGCACTGGCTGCAGGGCTGCAGAGCACAAGCTGCCTCCACTTTTCAGGGTGGATCTCAGGTGCTTCCCCAGCTCCCCACCTGCCCAGAAATGTCTAGAAATGGTTGGAGGTGGTCCAATGAGTGGGTAAAGTTGGCAAAAAGTAAAGTGTTTGTGGACAGCTTTGGAATGATTAGAGCAGGGACTTGGGGACCCCCCAGCAGTGTTCTGCACAGAGTAGATCTTTTGTAAGCGCTGATTTGTTTTTCTGCTGAGGGCCAGCTCGAGGCAGAATTGGGAAACCAGCAGCTTGGTGTGACTAGTGATTTTCAGACCTTTCTACCCTGTTTTAAAACTGTCAGATTCTTTCTTCAAATGGAAGCATAAGAGGAAGCCCAATATATAAAACAGATCAAAGAGGTTGAGGTGGGTGGGAGGCCCGGGCTCTGCCCATTTGGCACTGCATTCTGTCTTTACCCAGCGTCACTCGCCTCCACCCTGCACTGGTTACAGGGCTCCTGCGAGACCCAGCCCTGGGTGCTGGGTTAGGAAACCAGCATTGCTGTAAAAAGCCAGGCCATATTAGGCAAATTCCGTCACTTGTGAGCCTCATTTTCTTGTAACATGAGCACAATAGCATAAAGCTGAATGAGTTTTATGTGTAAATATTAAGTGAGGTAACATACCTGTTCATAGCAGAAACTCGGGAAACTCTTTTTATCTTTATTTTTTTTCTGTCCTCTTTCTCCCCCTACCCCCTTTCCTTTGGTCCCCCTCTGATGTCATCTCCCACTTCAGGAACCCAGAGACCTCTGGCACTGTTGTGGTTATCATCATGTGTTGAGTCGGCTTCAACTTTTGGCAACCCCATGTACAACGGAGTGAAACGTTGCCCAGTGCTGAGCCGTTTTCATGATCATTGGAATGTTCAAGTCCATTGTTGTGGTCACTGTGTATTCTAAGTGACTTCCAGCCTCGAGTGTTCATCTTCCAGCACTATATCGAACAATATTCTGTTGTGATCTAGAGGGTTTTTATTGGTTGATTTTCAGAAGTAGATCACCAGGCCTTTCTTCCGACACTCTACCATAGGACTTTAGAAAAAGGTTGACAGTGGCTTGATGGAAAGGGTTGTAAGAAAAAGATGTAGTTACTGCATTTTGAAGACAAGCTCAGAATGCACTAAAATCATAGAAAACCATTAAATAAAAAAAAAAAAAAAAAAAGCATTTCTATGACAGACCACAAGCTGAGCCAGAAGAAGAACGTGGCATCGTTCCTTCTGCGGGCTGCGGCATTCTGCTGTGTTAGAGTATGTTTTGTTTAGCTGCTGTTACTTGGTTGTAGAAAATAGTAACATTCTGGGAAGATTTCATACAGAACCAACACTACCTTTATTGTCCTGACGTAACCCTCCTGTTTATCGCTCCTGTCTAAGTTCATTCAGACTACAGTGACCCACTCTGTAGCAGGACAGACTATTTCTAGATCTCAGTGGACTAACCCACAGAAAAAGAACTTGAGGGGCACAGATGAGTAAGGCTTCATCCTTGTCTTCAAAAACCTGATGGTCTTGTGTGAAAAACGGGCTTGAACTCAAATAGCTGTAATACAAGTCACAGAGTAAATCTCATTAAGTACTCAGGTTAATCAGTGTGCCGTGCAGAGGAAGAAGGAAGGTACTGTATATAGCTGGGGGTGTAAGGAGGAAAAAGCTCTCAGAGGGGATAGAATTGGCAGAATTTCAACAGGCAAGGATGGAAAACCAAAGAGGATGAGCAAAGGCTTGGAAGCCAGAAAATGCAGGACATAACTTGGGGACCAGCGTATTTTGGGGGATCCATGCTGGGACTGGAGCCAACGAGGAACATAATGGAGAAGTTAAGATAAGAGTTGAAATAGAAGTTGGCATCGAAATGTAGGAGGCTGTGCCTTCTAGAATGGTGGGTACCTTCAGAGGGTTTTGAGCAGGGGAGTGATGTGACCAGAGCCGTCCTTCAAGAAGTTCCTTTTGGCAGCTCATGCTGAGAGATGGTGGTGAGGAGGAGAGTCCAATTAGAGGATGTAGTTGTCCCTGTGAGAGCTGCCGAGGGCCTGAGCTGAACAGTGACAGTGACATACCATGACAGAGGGATGTTTTAGAGACAGAATCTCAAGTGTTTGTCAACTGAATGGATGTCGAAGGATTCCAGTGGAAACTGATGATGACAAATGTACTGTTCTTAATAATGATGGCCAGTACGGGCTTGGTTTTGGAATATTTGAGGAGCTCGTTCTGAGGGCTGGCAGGGCCCTTGACACATCAGGGTTCTGTAACTGGTCTATACTAAAGTGTGGCCGAAGGGTGTGACCCTCAGGTTACTATGGGGTGGTCGGTCCAGGCAAAGTGGAAGAGCTTGCCCACAGTTGCAGGAGAGGAGATGGCACCCCCCTATATTGCATGCCTGCCCACCTCCCGAGTCCCAGTCCTTGGGGGAGTCTTTTTGCTCATGTTCTGATTATAGGACCATAGCATTTTTGCACATGAAGGATCCTAGAGATCATCTCACTGAGTCCCTTGCTTGCTAGATGGGAAACTGGCCAAGAAAGGTCAAGTGTTGTGTCCAAGATAAGTCAGTGGCCAGAATCCAGACTAGGAAGAAAGGCTTGGTGATCTACTTCTGAAATTAGCCAGTGAAAACCCCGTGGATCACAACAGTCCACGAAGATGGGGGGGATGGTACAGGACATGGCAGTGTTTTGTTCCACTGTTCGTGGGGTCCTCATGAGCTGGGGGCTGACTGGAGGGAAGCTAAGGAGAATAACAGCAATCCTCGAAGGTCATGTCTACCCAATGGAATGTTGAACCATGTGACTGTATTACCTACTAAGAAGTTAAATTAAAAGTGGGGGGAGGGAGGAGGGAGCCAGGAAAAGAGGAAAGGACGTGATTGAATAGATAGAAAAATGCTGGAACATTTACTGAACAAACAAAAAAAATCAGATGCCAAAATGACAGGCTAAAAACCGGAGTATCATCAATTGACCTAGAGAAGTGTGAACAGAATGTTATTTTAAAAAGATAATTACGTTTTCTCAGCACCTGCAAAGTTCCAGGAACTGAACTGGGAGCTTTATGTAACTGTCAAGTCTGACAATAGCCTCAAGAAGAGAGATGCTATCACCCCCATTTTTAAAGACGAGGAAACTAAAGATTTAAAAAGTCAAGTAACTTATCCAAATATCACACAAGTAGTAAGTCATGAAGGTAGGATTCACATTCAAGCTTGTCTGTACCTGAAATTCATGATCTTCCTGTCACACTAGCCACACTGTCTCTTACCCGTCTTCCTTTTTCCTGTCTTTGCATCCCAAAGCCGCAGATTTTTATCAATGGATGTCTGAAATCCCACCACAGCATGTGGGCGTTTGGGATTCACCAACGAGAAGCACTGTTTCTGAAACCCACATCCATTTCTGACTCACTTGGGAAGCATATCAGTAAAATTAGGTGTGCGTTTAGAAATTCTATCCAACCTTCAGGCCTCTCCTTGCTGTATGGGTTGGAGCTGGTCACGCCGCTGTAAAGAAGAATTAGGAAGGCTCGCCCTCTAGTGGAAAGACTTAAAATGTCACATGGTTTTGCTGGAGGGTTTGTCTGCACACCGCCCTCCTTCCCTTTTTTGAGGAATTACAGAATTTTCATCTGGAAGTTACTCTCATAGCAAGCCTTGGGTCTGTGCCCAAGTACCATTTTTGTCGACATCTTAAAAATGGGATTTGTGCATTTCATAGTTGCACCAGCCCTGGGTTTCTGTCCTTTAATCACATTTCTCAAGTAGGCACAGTCTTTTAAAAGAATGCCTGTGTTTTTGTCTTTTTCCTACTTAACAATCTAATCTGCCTGGATTTTTGGAAGGGACGTAGCATGAATATGGGTGTCTATTTATTCCCTTGTGTCCTAATTCACCTACGGGACAATGGATAGCTTTGGAAATTGTACACCTCCATTCAAACTATGTGACTTTGGCTTCAGGGACTGAGCTGTAATTGAGCCCATCAACCAAGGCTTAGTGCTTGGCTGCTAGTCTGCCCCACACTTGATACACACTGATCCACATCTGTGCTCCCCAGTGAGGTCTGGGCTGTGGGCCAGTTGTCCTTCAGGATTCTCAGCCGATTGTGCAATCGCTGTGTCCACGCTTCTGATTGAATAGATGGTGGAGGGGCTTGTTGTTAGGTACCATGGAGTCAATTTTCGCCTCCTAGCAACATCAAGTGACAAAGTAGAACTGCCCCATAGTGATTTCTAGGCTGTAATCTTCACAGGAGCAGATCCCCAGGTCTTTCTCTTGCAGAGCCGCTGCGTGGGTTCGAACCACCAACCTTTGGGTTAGCAGCCAAGTGCTTAACCATTGCTCCACCAGGGCTCCTTGATGGAGGAGGGGTAAGGGGTGTGAAAAAATAACTAGCAGAAGCCTAGCCAAAACATATATATATATTTCCCGTTCAAAGCAAAATGAAAGATGAGAGATAATCAGAGAAATTGAGAGATCAGAGATGTAAAATGATCACCCAGTTGTAAGGAAGGAGAGAGACCTCTCTGAATCTTAATTACTATCTGGTCTCCCAAAAGTCCCACCAAAGTTGTGTCTTTCCTTATATGAAGAGCAGCTGATCTCAGGTCTTCAAAATGTTAGTAAATTGCTGGTACAGGAAACCGCTTCCTCTGACATGACAGTTTGCCTGTCTGGATTCTATATAATTAAATTTTTTGCCTTGATGGAGGGCGCCAATGGTCTCAGTTTTTAAAAGCATTTCAGCATTGCTAGCTTAAAACACACGTATCTCCATGGGGATTATGCTTCAGTCGTCACGAGGCGGGACACAGGGACCCATCTTTTTAACAAACTATTTGGTTAAAGACCCCCGTATGGAGTGGAGAGGGCCCTGGCTTGAGAAATGGGGACCTGGGATTGTATTCCCACATTGGTGTCACCTTTGCTTTGGTTGGGGACCTCACTTTCTTGCTCTGTACCGGGACAGTTAGAGTAAATAAACCTAAAAGTCAATTCTGACTCCACTAATCTGTGATCCAGTCATTCTTTGCGTGGGGAACACACTTGCCACTTAGACTTCATCCACTGGGGTCCAGGAGTTACCAAATTTGCAGCTGATTCAGACAACATCCTTCAACGCTGCAGAGTAAAAACAAACCTCCTATTTCTCCTTTCATACCCACCATTTTAGCACATTATTTTGGACTAGAATGTTGAATTCCACTTTTCATCCCCACAGCACTACTACTGACTCTTGGTCCATTTTAGATAGTTGGGGGGAAAAGAGGAGAGAGAGCCATCTCTCATAATAGAACTCTTCTGTTTTGGCACTAAGAGAGAAAGGATTCTCCACACCCCCACTTTGCTGTTCCTGTCTTTATTGGCCAGGTGTGAATTTAAAAGCACTGCAACAGTTTGACCCTCTTTCAAATAGTATACTCATGCTTTCAAACTGCAGATTTCCACCTCCGGATAGGGTTTTCTCGGTGCTTCTTTTGTAAGTCTGATCTCTTTTGATATGAATGTTTTCAAGCTCAAACAATGAAGTACGTTTTTGTCCAGGTACAGAAAGTAATTATCAGGTAGACAACTGTGTCTCCGAAATAGATTCTGTGTCTTATTAGTCTAACAGGTTGTCAGTACTTCCCCGCCCCATGTCTGTTTTCTATGGGAAAAACTTACTTGATCACTTAGTTCGTCTTTAAATTCTAGGTAAGGGTGGAGTTATACTCATCTGAACTTTTGTATGGAACACTCCAGCTTTACACAATGGAAAAACTTGTTAGCTGAGTCATTATTTTTTGAAATAGTGGATTTTAGGATCGTATCGCTGCAAGTGAAGCCCTGGTGGTGCAGTGGTTAAAAGCTCCACTGCTAATCAAAAGATTGGCAGTTTGAATCCACCAGCCACTCCTTGGAAACCCTATGGGGCAGTTCTACTCTGTTCTATAGGGTCACTATGAGTTGGAATCAACAGCAACTGGTTTGGTTATCTCTGGAAGTGACATTGAAAGGTATTAGTATTTGAATAACATTGACTTATTTAAATTGAGGCCCTAGTGGCGCAGTGGTTAGGCGTTTCGCTGCTAACCAAAAGGTTGACAGTTTGAATCCACCATCCACTCCTTGGAAACCCTTGTGGGGCCGTTCTACTTTGTCCTATAGGTCGCTGTGAGTTGGAACCGACTCAGTGGCAACAGGTTTGGGTTTTTTTGGGGGGAGGGGGACAGTTAAAGACACTATGGGCAAGGGATCATTTTTATTAATATATCAGGTATTACAACAATGAGCTGTATGGAAAATTGATGAATAGCCATGATGCATCTGGTGATCAGACACTTAAAAACAAACAAGTTATTTTCCAGGAATCAAGTGTGTTTATTTTGCTGGCATGTGTGAGGGAAGGGGGGCATCCCATTAATAGCCCACTCAGTGAAGGCCCAATGAGAGGCCTCTGCTTTGCCATCTGTCAGTTCCCCCTACCAGAGCAAGCTTTCTATCCGAGCCCTCTGCCTCCCATCTTTCCACCCCACCACAAAGTAACCCCTTGGTACAGAGCACAAATGACACCCCTGCCCGCCTTCTTAATAACCGTGTATGTTCAGACCTGTCTGGGCTACTTTCTTCGCCGTCAAGAGCCTCAGGTTGCACATCTGGACAATAAACAGACAAACCATTGCTATCGAGTCGATTCTGACTCAGAGTGAGCCCACAGGACAGAGTGGAACTGCCCCATAGCGTTCCCAAGGAGCGGCTGGTGGATTCGAACTACCGACCTTTTGGTTAGCAGCCGAGCTCTTAACCACTATGCCACTAGGGCTCCACCTGTACAATAGGAACGGTAACTTCCTTTACAGAATTACTGGCAGGAACAGATGAGAAAGTGAACACTGGCCTTTTCTGTGAACTGCAAAGCCTCATTCAGTGTGATGGGATATTTGTTTTTGATTACTTACTGACTGAAGCCAGGTAGTCCCAAAATAAATTTCCTTTTTCTTAAACATTTGGGCTACTAAAATCTTTTAGTGAATGTATTTATAGTCAAAATGGAACCATTTTGAAGAAAGAGTAGTGCAATAACCTCGTCACATCAAAGATTTTCCCCTGCCCTTTTCCTCCCTGGGGTCCTGGTGGTGCAGTGGTTAAAGCTCTCGGCTGCTAACCAAAAGGTCGGCAGTTCGAATCCACGAGCCGCTCCTTGGGAACGCTACGGGGCAGTTCCACTCTGTCCTGTAGGCTCACTCTGAGTCGGAAATCGACTTGACGGCAATGGGTTTGGGCTCTTTCCCCTTACTCCTGGCACCTGAGGCTTTATTTGTGAATGGTTGTTTTTAATCTCAGCTACAGCAAATGCGAGCTGAGACCCCGTACCTTGTGACAAGATCTTCGTTATGCATCGGGAAGTAATAGTTGACCGTGTTACCCAAGCATCTTTCAGCCTTGACTCGGCCTAGCTGGAGCCTATCAGCTCCTAAATTACCAGGAAGCTTTCCTCCGGGATCCCAAAGGCAGTTATGTCACTGGGTGGTAGCTGGGGCAGATAGGCCCGATAGGATGCTTTTAATTTAGTCTTGTCAATTCTTAGCCCCTTGCTAGGCCTCCGTTCATTCCCCAAAGCCTTCTATCTAGAATTTTGACTTTGGAGCCCGGCTGGAAATGCTTAGTAAATGAGTGGCGTGGTGGTGCCCTCTCCTGGCCATTATTGGGAATTGCTTAGTAAGAAAGAATCCCATTTATTTACAGGTGAGGGCTGGCGATCTGCTTCCAAAAAATCAGCCATTGAAAACCCTATGGAGCACAGTTCTACTCTGACACGCATGTGGTCACCATGAGTTGGCATCAACTTGATGGCCACTGCTTGGTGATTCCTGTGCATCTAAGGAAAATGCATGGTTATAATTTTGTTTTTTAAATCAGATAGTAGACTCTGATCTTAGATTACACGGTAGCTCCACAGTAGCTTTTCTCATAACCCCCTGCCTGGGTTGTTGGCCGAAAATGTTTGCGTTGGAGAATGGCTTAGAGATCAATTATTCTCAGAGAACCCAGCGAGATGCCTCTGTGTAGCTACAGTGCAGTTTGTGGTCTGTCCGTTAACAGGCTGTTAGCTTCTCCCTGCCCCCAGCTCTTCTGAGTATGTGATATGATTCCTTTGCTTGCAGATACAGTGGCTCTAGAGTCTCTCATTGTGTCTGGGAATGATGGTATCAGATTGGCACCATCAGCCTAAGGGTGTCACCCTGACAATTTTCATCCTACAAGGTTCCAGTAAACCACCAACCACTTATGTAATTGGCATCTTTTGAACCCCTGTTGTGTCAGGTTAGGAGATAACACAGGTCATCAGACACAAAGACACTGACAGGCAGGCAAATAATTGACAGATTAGGGTACACACTATACTAAAGAGAGTATGGACCAAGCTCGGTGGATGGAGAGATTAGATATGCCACTTGGAAATTTTTCGGTATGAATTATAGGAACAGAGGCAGAATAATCCCAAACAGAGGCTGAAAGAGAGACATTGTTTTGGCTTTTGAATTTAGCTTGAAACAATTATATATGAATAAGGCAGTCCATTGGAACAAAATTCCACTCTGAAGTTGGGTTCTTGCAATAATCTGGGAGAGAGGATTACCTACTTTCTCACTTCGTTCTCCTTCAACCTTACCCTCCCCACCCCCCGCCATTATTCTCTGTAATTTGAGGAAGAAATGCCCCCTTCCTAAGAAATATATGAATGTTACCTCTTCAAAGTGTTCCACAGTTGGAAGAAGATCTAAAGTGCTTTTTGGGAAATGAAGAAAGTTGAAATATCAACAGGGCAACAAACAGTCAAGGTCCTCACTATAAATGCACCGGAAAACAAGCTTGCTAATCTGAGAAAGCTGATGAAATAGTTTTGGAAGTGTTCGCAGAGCTATTTTCAATAAAGGGTCTGTTAATAAACGGGTTAATCTTGTGAGGCCCTCTGGGAAGTTGTGTGGAAGCCATCTTGGAATTGTTCCCTCAGAGTCTGGGGAAGCTGGGGCATTTGTCCATTGATTCCCATCCTCCAATGGTTGAGGCTTGTCCCAGGGATCACGTCTCCTGCATTAAAGCCCCTGCACTTCCTGGTAGTGCCTGGAGCCAACAGGGCTCTCAGGCAAACGAGCGGAACCACTGGGCACTTGAGGAGGGTAGCTGCCAGCTTTCAGGAAACTGCCTGCCTGCCGTAGCTCCAAGGGAACTCAGGGTTGGGCTGGGGACACGGCGCCAGGCATCAACAGTGTGGGTTAACACACACACACTCTCTCTTAACATATTCATGGATTCACACGTATTAGGAAGAAAGCAAAATTAAGTACAGTCTGTTATCATGATAATAAGAAATTATTGTTCATTTTGTTTAGATGTGAAAATGGCAGTTATGTACATTTTTAAATAGGTCTTCATCATATCTTGAAGTGTTTATGGGTGAAATGATATGATGTATGTGATTTTAAAATATTACAGCAAAAAAGATTGGCATGCAATTGTTGAAGCTGGGGGATGGGTCCATGGGGATTCCTTGTAGTGTTACCTCTAGTATTGCGCACATTTTAAAATTGCCAAAGAACACTAATTTTAAGACAAGGCCTTTGACTAGCCAGTGATAGTATTTGGATTCTCTAGAGGAGACCTCTGTATAAATTGGCATCATTTTTGAACTAACGTGGCAAATCTGAGTGTATCCTGTAGACCACAGCGTAGCGTCCCTTTCTGGTGAACAATGACGTATTTTCTTAGGCTGGTAGGTCACGAGGAGCACGTCTCTCGTCACAGGCTTGTGGATACGTTTTGTTCTGTTTTTAGAGACAAGGCACTGAATTATTCATGTTTCTTCCTCCACATCTCAGTGTACCCAAGGGGAGTTCTGCACAGAGAAGACTATTAAGATGGTAGATACTGTTGTGTCCACAAAGGAAAACGACTTTCTTGCTTCAGAGCTCAGGAAGAGCTTCTGGCTTTGTGACTAGTATTTCCTTTGGTAGAGGTGGCATCATGTTCCCCTTTTTCCTCCACCTAGTAGGGATATGACCCTGAAATGAAGGGTCTGCTGTTGAGTTAAATTCAACAGATTAGACTATGCATCTGAGTACGTGGGAACATTCTAAGAGTTTCTCTTGGGAGCCTTGAAGGCACACTCGTGGAATGCTCTTTGAGAGTTGTCCAAGAGTTAAGACCGCAACACACACACTCACACACACACGTCACAGCACTAGATACTCCATTTTTATTTATTATCATTCCTTTCCTATGACACTTCACCTGTTTTGCTCGTAGACTTCCTTCCCCAGGGATGACCGAAGACTAAAGTCAATTTTTATCTGCTTTAGAAATCATTTTTCTCCAAAACGGAACCCATTTCAGTTTTGGAAAGAACAACAAGCTTCCTCTTGCTGCTTCCTGTAGTGTTTTATGTGGCAGTTTTAAAGGGCCAGAAGATCTTGAACTGTTTCTTCTCCCAGGAGAGTCCACTTAATGCTGGAAAGCGGGCAGCGTGGGATGGTGAAAGGAATGTGGAATCAACTGGAAGTTGGATCCCAGCTCAGCCATTAGGACCTTGAACAATTTATGGAACTGTTACTTATTTTGATTTCCTCATCTGTGAAATGGGGACAATACTGCTTACTTGAAAGTGTTATCAAGGGGACTGAATGAAACACCAGAGATAAAGCATTCAGCCTACAGCCTGGTGTATTGTTGTCGTTGAGTCGGTTTCCAATTCCTGACGACTCCTTGCTCAGTGGAACAAAATGCTGCCCAGTCCTGCACCATTCCCATGATCGGGTACAGATTGAACCATTGGGATCCATAGGGTTTTCACTGGCTGATTTTTGGAAGTAAATCGCCAGACCTTTCTTCCTAGTCGGCCTTAGTCTGGAAGCTCTGTTGAAACCCATTCAGCATCATCGCAACACGCAAGCCTCCAGTGACAGATGGGTAGTGGCTGCGCTTGAAGTGCACTGGCCAGAAATTGAACTGGGATCTCCCTGATGGAAGGTGCGGATTTTACCACAGAACCACCAATTTTTTGCCTAGTGCGTAACAGGGCCATGAAATGTTGGCGCCCATCTCAGAGAGCCTTTGAAATGAGATGGACACATTCCGGAAACACACTTTATAAATTCGGTACTTTTCCCGTTATGGATGTCATTCCTAGTACTATACTCTATTTTTAAAATTGATGGAGTTGTCCCTGATGGTTGGAGGATGTCACAGCAGCTGGACTGCAGATTAGAAAGGACACGGGTAAACAAGATACCGGAGAAGATCAGTCACATCTAACGTTGGAACAGTTGACATTCTGCTCCCTTGGATTTCATACTGCCACTGTTAACCCATAACCTGACTCACAGGGACCCTATAGGACAGAATAGAACTGCCCCATATGGTTTCCAAGGCTGTAAATCATTACAAAAGCAGACTGCCGCATCTATCTCCTGCAGGGCAGCTGGTGGGTTCGAACCACCAACCTTTCAGTTAGCAGCCAAGCACTTAACTGCTGTGCCACCAGTACTCCTCTGCCACTGTTCCCACTCTCTATTACCTACCCTCACAGCATTCCTAACATGTGATGTGTTTAAACAGTGCATGCTCGAACCCTGGATTTAGTCTGTTTTAGATGGAGTGAGAGTAAATGTTAGTGTTTAGGTCTAGATTTTGAGGTTTGTTTTACAAGCAAGAGAGACAGGGTAAAACTGGGGCCCACACTGGATGGTGCTAGATAGATGGCCTTGGGCATCCACAGTGTAATCTCTCTTCAGTTTTAGACACGGTATGGGCAGCCGCCTTGGAAAACATCTGTACTCAGATTCTACCCCACATTGGTATTTTTAGTCTTCTTCCCTGCTGAAGATTCTGACTGATCATCTCCTGGACAGGAAATGCGCTGCCTCCATAGGCAGCGTTGTTAGAAAGTTCTCCCTGGTGGTGAAGTTTTCCATTTACAGCATGAGGCTGAAATTTTCTCTCTTATCTTCTTCTAATTGAGATCTTACAGTAAAGTCCATCTCTCCTTTACCAAGACAACTCATCAAGTGGTTGAAGATAGATCTCATCACCTTCTGGAATTTTCTGTTCTCCATTTCACTTTTCCTCCCCCTCCTCCTCTCTTCTTCCTTCTCCTTCTCCTCTTTGTTTTGGGTAAGAACTCTATTTCCTTCAGTGTTATTAACTCAGCTTACAATTCTGCGTTCATTAGTTTGTGGTCATTTGATTCATGTGGGAGCTGTTCATGGTGCATATCAAATATTTCTGCTTTCCACACCCCCAGCACATGGTAGAATTGATCTTCTTTATTCCTGGGGTTGAGTGGGACCATGTGACTAGTTTTGATCAATAATTTGTGAATTGAAATGATGTATGTCATTTCCAAGCCACCTCATTTAACTGCTCATAAGAGGTCCTCCTGATTTGTCTGTCCGCCATAGTGGCTGACAAAGGTCTAGACAGTGGCTGCTCTGTAGCCTGGGTCCTGGCTTAAGGAAAGGAGATCCTATGGCCAACCCTTGATGCACATGTAACGTGGATGAAAAATAAAATTTTGTTGGTTTAAGTCATGGAAATTTTACAATTGATACTCAGATGAAGTATAACCTTATCTATCTTGATGGATACAATCTGTGTCTGGCTTTCTGACTAAATGTAAGCATTATGCGGTGGGGACTGTGTGTGTTTCTCCTCCCTTTGTATCTTCAGCATCTACTATTTTTGGCTCATACCAGCTTCCATAGAGTTGACTCTGACTCATGGCAACCCCATGGGTGTCAGAGTAGAATTGTGCTCCATGGGGTTTTCAATGGCTAATTTTTTGGAAGTAGATCACCAGACCTTTCTTTTGAGTTTTTTTTTTTAAATATTCACAGTATATATTTATGAAACATTATAGACTTTTTTCACCCTCTTTTAGTATTGCTCTCCCTCCAGTTCCAAGCAGCCTGGTCATTCTGTGTTCATTGCCTCAGAAGAGGGATGTGGTTTGGTGGGAAGGAAATAGTTGTGAATTCTATTCCTGGGTTTTATTTTGTAGTGCTTTTTTTTTCTTTTCTTTTTTTTTTTTTTTTTTGTGGTGGTGACGTTTTCTTTGTTCCTCTTACTCTCCTGTGCTGAATTCCTCTTGTTTTATGGATTTTTTTTTTCATTTGTTTTGTTTTTACTGAGACTTTATGTTTTTCTTCTTTATTTTGATGAGTAGGTTTGTTAACTTTCTTTGTGGTTACCTTGAAATTTACCCTTATCTTCCTAGGTTTGAATCAGTCTATTATTACTTGGTATCGCCTTGTCTTCCTCTCCATTAGAAGGTTCTATACCTACACCATTTATTCCCTCTTTTATTGTTCTGATGTTGTTGTCATTTACAGACTAACCTCTCTGGTTCCCTGTTGTAATTCTTCTGGTTTTGGATAGTCCTTGAGAGTTCATTTCCTAGGTTGGTATCTGGCTGGTATGATCCTGCATCCTAGCTTCAGCCTGTGGTCTGATGTTGTTTGTTCTCAGATCAAAGGACTCCCTTTAATACCTCATATAAGTTTGGTTTGTTTTTTACATAGTCCCTTACTTTCTGTTTATCTGGAAATGTCATAATTTCACCATCACATTTGAAACAGAGTTTTGCAGGATATATTATTCTTGGCTGGCAATTTTTTCTTTCAAGGTTTTATATATGTCATCCCATTGCCTTCTTGCCTGCATGGTTTCCGCTGAATAATGCAAGCATAGTCTTATTGTTTCTCCTCTGTATGTGACTTTTTGTTTTTCTTGAGCTGCTCTCGAATTCTTTGTTTGTCTTTGGTTTTAGCGAGTGTGATTATGATATGCCTCAGTGATTTTCTTTTGGGGTCTATCCTATATGGGGTTCGTTGAGCCTCTTGTATGGTCAGCTTTTCATCTTTCATTATATTGGGGAAGTTTTCTGTCAGCAGTTCTTTAATGATCCTCTCTGTGTTTTCTGTTTTCTCCCTGTTCTGGAACTCTGATCACTCGCAGATTTTTGCTTTTGATTGTATCCCACATAATTCTCAGGGTTTCTTCATTTCATTTGTTCTTTTTTCTGATTTTTCCTCAAACGGAGTTGTATCCAAGTGTTTGTGTTCAATTTCACGATCCCGTCTTCTATCATTTCAAACCTGCTCCTCAGCCCTTCTATGACACTGTCCATTTCTGAAATCTTGTTGTATATCTTTTGGATTTATAATTGTTGTTTTTGTATGATTTCTAGTTGTGAATTTATTTTAGCATTTTGTTCCTGTATTGTTTTCCTGAATTCTTCCATTTTTTGGTCTGTATTTTCCATGAATTTGTCTGCCTTTTCTGTGAATTTATCTATTTTTTTCTCATTTTTGTCTGCTTTTTGCTTCAACTCTTGGATAGCTCTGAATGTTAGACATTTGAATTCCCTATCAGGTAGTTTTAGTGCCTTTTCTTCTACTGGAAAGTCATCTGGTGTTTTATTTTGGACGCCTACTGGAACCATCCTGTCCTGTGTTTGTATATGTTTTGATATAGTCTGCTGTCTTCGGGACATTCAGTAGTTATTTTCCATGTTTATTGATTGTAGATTTGTTTCGTCCTGCTGTTTTGTTTTATTTGGTTATGTCTGAGCAGGCAGGCTGTGTGTTCTTTGTTATTTACTCATCTGTAGGCACAGTACGTTTCATCTCCTTCTCCAATGAGCAGGGTGAGTCGCTCAGGTGTAGTACAGCAGGGCAGGTCCAGCTGAAGGGGAGTTGCTAGGATAGGTTGTTTGTGGTCATACTAGGGCCAGCAGGGTGGGCCAGGAATCAGTGCAGGACAGGTTCTGGTAGGCTGTGCCTGTGCTGCTTGGTGGTGTGATGTTCAGCACACAGTGCAGGTAGGCAGGAAGGAGGGGGGAGATTGTGATGTGTGGAGCTAAGATGGGTATGGGAAAGAGGAGAGAGAGGAGAGAGGAACAGGAGCCAAAAACATACACATAAACAAACAAACAAAAAAGAGTGCTAAGGGAGATTGCCATTGGAGTGGAGAGATGAGAGACTGAGAAATGAAGAAAAACAAAAAGGAAAAATATAGAAAAAGGGTAAAAGAGAAAAAAAATGAATAAATAAAAATTAGGGGGAAAAAAAAAAGCACCCAGGGATCCCACTGGTGCAGCTGTGAGGACTGGGGAAGTAGCTCCCAGGCCATGAATTACAGCCTGGTCAAAAGGGGTAGAGGTGTCACACAGCACCAGGTATTCAGGAGACAGGAAGAGAAGGTAAGTATGGAGAGATGAGAAACTGGGAAATGAAGAAAGACAAAAAGGGAAAAAGAAGAAAACAAAACAAAGAAACAAACAAACAAAAAAAACCAAAAACAAGAAAAAAGAAATCCCCCCCCAGGATGCCACTGCATGTGTGTGCAGAGTAAGGGAGTAGCTCCCAAGCCACACAGCACTGCCTTGCTAGAAGGGGCTCCCAAGCCAAGAAAAGAAAAAGAAAACAAACAAACAAATCAAAACAGAACAAATCAGAATGAACAAACAAACAAAAAGCCCCGGGGGTCCCACCAACGTGGCGGCACAGGCCGGGAAGCATTTTCACAGTCTAGCCGAGTTTCACAGCTTTTCAGGAAGAAGCAAAGATGGCACACAGAGCCAGGTATTGGAGAGAAAGGATGGGGAGGTGGTAAGAGATAAGGAAGAAATCTAAAGAAGTGGAAAAATCAACACCAGCAGCCAACAAATGGCACTCAGGGAGCTGGCCAGTGCAGGTGGGTAGAATCCAAGTGGCTCCGGGGTGAAGCCAGTGCTTCCCAGTCAAGAGACTGTGGCCGCAGGAAGCAGAGGAGGCCGAGTGGGGCTGAAGAAGGGTGGGGAGTGGGAAACCTGGTTACCGGTTGTTCTATCTCCTGCGGGAAGCTCCGTGAAGCTGCTTTCTCGTACCCCCTGTTGGCCAATCTCCAATAGGAGTCCAAGATGTTGGATCCATCCTGCGTTAGCTGATAGGGGACCTCTGTATGTATCTCTCCTCGCTTTCTGTTCTCTGTCAGTTTCTTATTCTATTCGGTGCTTGGCTGAGTTCTTTATCTCTTTATTTGATGCTTAGGGTTTCAGGATGGATGTGTGACTCTGTTTGACTTAGTTTTTTGGATCTTTGCTGTGGAGGGACAGCATGGTGCTTCTGTCTATAGCACCATGTTGCCCAGAAGTCCCCACCAACCTTTTGGTTAGCAGCCGAGTGCATTAACCATTTTCATAGAAGACACTAATACTTGTTCATGTCTGAATAAATGAAACCTGAATTTTGAGTACGACTTCCATCATTGTTACAATTTCTTGAACTTGGCCCACTTCTTTATTCCTCTTCTAAAATGTTGTTATTGTTAGTTGCCATTGAGTGGATTCCAGCTCATGTACCTGCTGCCCTTGAGTTGCTTGTGACTCATAGTGACCCTCCACCAGTACAACCCAGGTCTCCAGTTTCAAAGTAATTAAGTAGTTTGCATATAAAACCCCAAAATGAGAAAGGGAAGAAAACTAGACTCAACTGGGTCACAGGCAGAGGGGAATGGAGTACAGTTGAATTAATAATTCTGAACATCTTCATCACAAGCCTATTGGTTCTTCTGAAGACCAGGGGAGAGGTAATCTGGTCATCACTGACCCTTGTCTGTATCCTCAGGTAGCCATTTGACACCATGTTGGCATTGCTTTTGCTTTTCACTTTTAATTGACTTTGACTTCCAAGAGTGAGCCTTTGAAAGTGAACACTCCTTGTGTAAATTGCCAGTCTGTAGCTTTCATGCCTGTTGTGGCTGCAGAAAGCTGCTAGGTGGAGCTCATAGCTCTCTTTTGAGTTGTGCCATACATTCTGATTGGCAGAAACCACGAGTTTTTAAATTCTCCTAAGAACTGAAGAGAAAGAGGGCAAGGATTATTAGTGGGGAAACATAATGGTAATATGTTCTCTGGGGTTCCAGAACTCTCCCTTTATTGACTGCTGATGCCATAGGCCACGCACTAAGTCATTTGGTGTGCATTTTGTTGGCTTATCTCTTTGGCCACCCTACAGACTTGTAGTTTTTATTCCCAAGTTCGTTTAAGGAGACTGAGGTCCAGAGTGCTTACATATGTTGCTCATGGATGAACTGGACTTGAACCCAGGTGTAACTCATGCTCATTCCATTCAGATAGCCTAGTAGACTTGGACAAAGAACTTCAGTTTTAATTTTTAAGAAGGAAGATAGTACGAGATTGTTGTTGTTATTGTTGTTGTTAGCTGTCCTCCAGATGGCTCCAACTCACGGTGACCTTAGGTACAGCAGAAAAAAACATTGCCCTGTCCTGGGCCATCTTCATGATCATTGGTATATTCGAGTCCATTGTTGTGGCCACTGTGTATTTTGAGTGTCTTCCAACCTAGGGGGAGGCGCTGTATCAGACAAAATTCTATTGTGATCCATAGGGTTTTCATTGACTAATTTTTGGAAGTAGATCATTAGCCTTTCTTCCTAGTTTGTCTTAGTTTGGAAGCTCCACTGAAACCTGCCCACCATGGTGACCCTCCTGGTATTTGATATATTGGCGGATAACTTCCAGCATCACAGCAACATGCAAGTCACCACGTTCCGACAAACTGACAGGCAGGTGGTAGAATGAAAGATTAGAGAGACCTTTTCTCCCCTACCTAATTTTGGATTATTAGTAAATTATTTTATAGACACATGCTAATGATATTTCATATTATATAGCAAATGCCATGATCTCCAGGGTGTGGTTATTGAGGTGTTTGGGTTATTTGAAACAAATGATACATCAACAAGCAGTTGCCTTCCAATGCCAAGGTCTATATTCTAGGCACTGCAGTAATAAAACTTTGACTACAAGGAGCTTATAGATAATTGACTCTGATAGTATCTGTGATTTGCTGAATGCCTCTTTGCCAGTTACTGTGCCAGACGCTTCATATTGTTATCTTATTTAGAAGGGAAAATAAGCCCTGAATACAGCCCACTATGATAATAGGTATAAAAACCCAAAAACCAAACCTATTGCCATCAAGTCAATTCCGACTCATAGCGACTCTATAGGACAGAATAAAACTGCCCCGTAAGATTTCCAGGGCTGTAATCTTTACACACACAGGCAGACTGCCACATTTTCATCCCACAGAACGGCAGGTAGTATCGAATCCCCAACCTTTTGGTTAGCAGCAGAATGCTTAACCACTGTACCACCAGGGCTCCTCTGATAATAGACACAGGAAATGCTAATATAGGAGTTCAGATCAAGGCTCCTCCACAGGGGTGTTCAGGTTGTCCATTCCCTCCTAGGGCAGGGAGAAAGGAATGGGCTGGAATCCAGCCTGTCCTCTGCTGGCCAAGCTGAGTGCCCTCCCACTGCACCATGGCAGAAGCATCCACCTAGAGGAAGCATCCTTACGCCGGCAGCCGTCTTGGTTCAGCTCGGGAGAGAATGCTCCTTTCGTTTCCCTTCATCTAATATGTTTTGTATGCCTTGCACGTGCTGAAAGCCTTAGGTAGATCATCTTGCTAAATTATATCTTCAAAACAACCCATGGAATAGATGTTGTTTGCTATTCCAGTTTTATATAGATGCGGGAGAAAAGGGAGAACATATGGGGGGAAATGAACGAAATATCTACTCTGTGCTTAGGCATTGCATATCAACCCTGTGTATTGATTTCCTAGGGCCCCTGCAACAGAATATCACAAACTGGGTGGCTTAGAAGAACAGAAATTGATTGTCTCACAATTCTGGAGGCTAGGAGGGCAAAAGCAAAGTGTAGATCATGTTGATTCCTTCAGAGGGCTTGGAGGGAAAAGCTGTTCCATACCTCTCTCCTAGCTTTTCGTGGTTCCTGGCAATCCTTAACCAAACCAAACCAAACCAAACCCATTGCTGTGGCATCGATTCCGACTCATGGCTTGCAAATGCATCTTCACATGGCCCTCTGTCTCTGTGTATCTTATCTTTTATAAGGACGCCAGTCATATAAGATTAGGACCCACCCTATTCCAGTATGACCTCATGTTAACCTAACTGATAACATCTTCAAAGACCCTATTTCCAAATAGGATCACACTCACAGGTACAGGAGTTAGGACTTCAGCCTATCTTTTGGGGGACACCATTCAATCCATAATACCCTACAAGGGAGATTTTATTTTATTTGTTTTTAATAGATGAGGAATCAGAAACTCGGGTTAAATAACTTATTGAGTTCACTTAAGTAGTAAATGGAGCCCTGGTGGCACAGTGGTTAAGCGTTCTGCTGCCAACCAAAAGGTCGGCAGTTCGAACCCACCATCTGCTCCTTGGAAACCCTATGGGGCGGTTCTACTCTGTCCTATAGAGTCGCTATGAGTCGGAATCGACTCGACGGCAATGGTTTTTTTTGTTTGTTTTGTTAAGTAGTAAATAGCAAGCCCAAGACTCAGACCTAAGCCTGTCTTTCTCTGAGTCCGGGGCGCTCTTGCCCTGATATGTGTGTCAGTGTCAAAATGGGAGAAGATGAAGGGAGACTTCTTTGAGGAGGGATCTTTTGAATCAGGCTTGTGTACTGTACTCTGGTAAACAGCACATTACTATGCATGATTTCATCAGTTTTCTGAAAGGATAAGATTATATGCAGTAGTCTCAGAAATTATGCCATCTAAAACTGACCCTCTAACTGATAAAACATGTTAGCATAATTGTGAATATTAATGCTTACCCGGTAGGAAATTACTGAAAAGCTGGAAAGTTCCATTGGTTTATTGCTTCTGTATTTCCGAAGTCATGACAGCCTCTTGTCTTTGAAAATACTAATGGTATCTTGCAAGGTGGATCAGGTTCATTCTTCCTTATGACACATGTGGCGGGTCAGACACATCCTGCGCTTGGCAAGGTCATACTAAAGCTTTGATCGATGAAAGTGAAAAGCTGGCCCTTGGCCCTGAGACCTCTGCTCTTCCTGCCCCAGCCATTCTGCATCCATGTCCAGTGGAGTCATTGTCGTCCCTTAGGAGAAGAGTGTGCATGTGCCATGCTGACCTTCGCAGCCAGTATGGGACTAAGACAGTGTGATGGGTCTGCTGTGTGACCTTGGATGAGTCATTTCTCCTCACTTATACACACAGAGAGACCGCAGAGAAATAATTTCCGGCTGCAAAATAGGAAAAATGCTAAAACCTTCCCCAAATGACCCTCCCACAGAAAATCCCAAAAAACCCACACCCATTGCCATCGAGTTGATTCTGACTCATAGCAACCGTATAGGACAGAGGAGAACTGCCCCGTTGGTTTCCAAGGCTGAAATCTTTAGGAAACAGACTGCCACATCTTTCTCCCACAGAGTGGCTGCTAGGTTTAAACTGCCAGTCTTTCAGTTAGCGGCTGCACGCTTTAATCACTGTGCCACCAGTGCTTCTTACTTCCCCAAAGTAGAGTTTTTAAAAATCCTATACATTGATGACTTTCTTGGAAAATGGCGGCCATGTCTACGTCTTAGGATGTTTCTTCTTCAGGTAAGTTTGACAAAAATATGTCCTCCTTTGAGGTATGAACCACGATATTTTTATAGAAAGGTTTTATATTGGTTATCATACACCAAGGGAACTGCTCCCTTAGGGGGTGTTTGTCAGCATCATCTCGCTCTGTCGCCTTACCTTAAGATTTATCCGACCATTAAGAATCATTGACACAAGGGAGCACTGTTACTGGTGTGAGGAGCCCTGGTGGCGCAGTGGTTAAGTGCTCAGCTGCTAACTGAAAGGTCAGCAGTTCAAACTCACCAGCCACTCCACAGGAGAAAGATGTGGCAGTCTGTTTCCATAAATATTACAGCGTTAGAAACCCTATGGGGCACTTCTGCTCTGTCCTATAGGGTTGCTATGAGTTGGAATTAACTCCATGGCAATGGATTTAACAAGTTATCGGTGTGTGCCACATGAGTTGGGGCCAAAAAGAGACAACTCTTTATTACTGAGTATTCAGATACCTAGAAATAATCTTTTATATATACTTAGTCAAAGATACAGAGACATAAATAAAATTTATCTAACTCTGTAGCTTTAATTTCAAGACATAAAAGACTTACCTCTGTTATAGATCTTTCTCCCTTCAACATAGGTGAGTTTTTTTAAAGGATTCTATACAAGTACTGATTTCACTGATCTACTTAGTATTTATTAGATTGCCTACTTAAATTGAGTAATCCCATATCCACTGGGGTGGAGCTGTGAAGATGCAAGAGGGGAAAAAAATGATACTTAATTCTTTGCTCTGGAATTAACAATCTGGCTGTATATATCTGAACGATGGAGGTTAAGTCATTTGAATTCAGTGGCATGTGATAAAGTTTTATTCACAAGGTCCTAAGAAGGTCAGGGACAGTGTTTCACTTGAATTCTAGAGACAATCAGCAAAGAATTAAGTGGATGACATGGAACTTACTCCTAAAACTTGAAGCCCCAGTACCCATATAAAAAAATAATATTAAGGTCTGCTTAAGCAGAAACTGTGAAGTAAACCAAAATCAAGGAATGGAGAACTACAGGTAGAGAAACTGGGAGGCAGCTTTACTTTCAGTGATTTTAAGAGCAAACATATACCAAAGCTCCCATGGAAAGAAGAGATCCATCCACCTAGGGGGAAAAGCTATTTCTTCATCCCTCCTTTTCTTTATTGCTGACAAGCTGTGCATCTTCTTTTTGTTCCCATTCATGGCTTTGGATAATTTAGCTAATGACTAAACAGCCAGGGAGCCCTGGTGGCACAGTGGTTAAGCATTCAGCTGCTAACCAAAAGGTCGGCAGTTCGAATCCACCAGCCGCTCTTTGGAAACCCTATGAGGCAGTTCTACTCTGTCCTGTAGGGTCACTATGAGTTGGAATGGACTCAACGGCAATGGTTTTTTTTCCCAACAGAGTCCCTGATCTTACCCTTCTGTAATTACACAAAGGACCCCTGAATTAGTTCAGTGATAACACTTGTTGGAACTAAAGCCCAGGGCCAAAGTGGGCAGTTGCATTTTTTTTGCTCTCCTATCGTTTTTTCTCTCCCAATCCCTAGCCAAATCTGCCTTTCAGTTGCCTGGCAACCGCTCTCCCATGATAGCTGATGTCAGCTCCTTTTCACTTAAGCTTAGCCCGGGAAACTTCTCCAGGAGGACCTTTGAGCTTGTATAGCGCTGGAGGAGGCTCCAGCTGGTATCACCAGGTCACTTGTAAAACTGTAGACTAATGGGCTGAGGTGCGCTAAGTGTAAATGTGGAAGTCACAAGGGATACGTTTTTGGAACAATGTGGCCTTGGGGACTTTGTGTCTAACTTGTAGGAGCCTAGCGAAAGAACCTCTGCAATAGTCTGTCTGCTTCTAAAGTTCTCTTTGCACTTTAAAGGAAAAGAAGTGTCCAGAATTACCCTAACTCTTGAATATTAGAATTTAGCCCAATACTTTAGATGGCCCTTTTGAAAGAAAGGCCAACATTTTAGCTAAGAACATAAACAACAGTTAGGAGGAAAGAGAATATTTTATCATTGGCAAGAATGTTGTAGTGGAAATAGGTTAAAACTTTTTCGTATGTAATCCAGGAGAGGGCAGAAAGGAGTTTTAGTTCATTTCTTGCTGTTCATGATGATCCCTTTGGAAATCCTGGTGGCATAGTGGTTAAGAGCTACAGCTGCTAACCAAAAGGTTGGCAGTTCGAATCCACCAGGCGCTCCTTGGAAACTCTATGGGGGAAGTTCTACTCTGTCCTATAGGGTCGCTATGAGTCAGAATCAACTCGACAACAACGGGTTTTTGATTTATGATGATCCAAGGCAACATTCGCTGGCCTGCTTGTCTGCAGACTATCCCCAACCTGTTAATGTGGCTGTATAGACATGTCGAACTAGTATGTTCAGGTCAGTTTATCTTGTCTAGACCAGAAGGACAGATAGAATTTTGAATTATTTAAGCCTAAAAGGGAACTACGATGTGGTGCTCTAATAATAATTCTACCTCTAATCTAATCTGAAGGAGGCCTGGTGGCAAAATAGTTAAATGCTCGGCTGCTAACCAAAAGGCTGGCAGCTTGAACCCACCCAGCGGCTCCACAGGAAAGACCTGGTGATCTGCTCCGGTAGAGATTACAGTCTAGGAAACCCTACGGAGCAGTTCTGCTCTGTCACACTGGGGTCACTGTGAGTCAGAATCAACTCCATGGCAGCTAACAACAGCAATCTAATCTGATCGATTAATCCTGACACAGCATTTGATGATTTCTCACTTGTATATTTATGGCATTCAACTGCAAGAATGAGAGAATATTTGAAATAATGAAGAGGAAATTATTTTATTATCAAATTTATCTCTTTCAAAGTAACTGCACCATTAGATGAGTCTATAATAAAGATTTTCACAACCTACTCTGGATCTAAGAAGTCTCATCTTATTCTTGCGTGGCTACAGCCCAAACGGGATAGTAGTATTTTTTACATTATTAAGATGAGGTTAATATTGAAACCTTATGACAATTGAGAAGTAGATGCTGGGTTTGGTGTTTAAGATACATTTCAGTTGTGGTTGCTAAGTTCTGCTTTTAAAAAAGCACTAAATTTAAAAAGAAAGAATGAATTTTTTATGCTGAATTTGTAGTGAGGGTTTTTTTGCTTGTGTGGAATGTAGTGTCTTAGGCTGGGTTCCTCAGAAGCACCTCAGAGATGGAGTTAGCATGCAGGATATGTATCAAGGAGCACCTTTGGGATCAACACCTGTGGAAGCAAGGCGAACAGAACAGGACTGGGCAGGAGGAGAAGTCAAGTTTCCCTGCAGACCCAAAGTGAGCTTCAGCTTACCCAGGGAGAGGGAGCTCGGGTTTAGAATGGACCTCCAGGGTATCTTGAGCCAGGATACTCCCCTACTGATCAGCTACTGGATATGCACCAAACCAAACCCGCTGCCATTGAGTCGATTCCAACTCACAGTGACCCTACAGGACATGGTAGAACTGCCCCATAAGGTTTCCAAGGAACAGCTGGTGGATTCAAGCTGCCAACCTTTTAGTTAGCAGCTGTAGCTCTTAGCTACTGCAGCATGAGGGCTCCATTGGATGAGCACACTTCTACCCCCATCTACTCCCCCAAAAAAGACAAGAAGCCCACAGACGCACACAGGCCATGACCTTGGTTGAGATGGCTTTTGCAGCCGAGACAATCTCTGAGGGTTTGGGCCGTCTGCTGACATCACTTTCAGCAGTGGGGACTTGCCATGACTTGACAGGGAACCAGGGTGGTGAATCAACGTGTCCACACGTGTAGGTTGAGAAACAGCCCAAGAGATCAGGTGAACTGGTTTCTCTTTCTGATGAGTTGTTGACCCTATAACCTTAGATGACTTACTGATTGATTTCTGAAAGAGATTGATAACTTCCTACATTCCTATCTGTATGGGATGATATGGTATTTGATAAAGGACTTTCTTATGCTTTGTATGGTTAGGGAAATACGATTATGAAGAATGACAAAGAGCATTTTTTAGAAGTGAATGCTAATCTTGACATATATGATGATAAAAACACATATACATGGTTTAATTAATTATCTGCATTACGACTGCTCTATGAACAGCGAACTATATTGATTAAAAGTAACTGCAGTGACTATGGAATAGTAGTTCACGGTAGTTGGGATCTTTGGCAAAGAGTTGTTAAATAAATCACATGTAGTGATGCTGGTAACTTGTCAGACAGTGAAGCTCAAATAGGCGTATAATAAAAAGACAGGAGGTAGGGAGGGTAAGTTTCTATGTTGTTCTTGGAACAGTCATTTAAGTCCAGCCTTTATTTAAAGCACTTCATATTAAGATAGATAACAGGTAGATAGATAGATAGATACATACATACATAGATAGATAGATATAGATAGATAGAAATAGGTAGAGACAGATAGATGCTAGATAGATAGATAGACAGCTGTCATCGAGTCAACTCCAACTTATGACAGTTTAAGCACAACAGAATGAAATGTTGTCCGGTCCTGTGTCATCCTCATTATCACTGGCACGTTTGAGTCCATCATTGTGTCAGTCCATCTCATGGAGGGTCTCTCTTGCCCTCTTCTTCACCAAACATGATGTCCTCTTCTAGCAATTGATCTCTCTTGATGATGTGTCCAAAGCAAGTGAGTCAGACAGCGTTCTGCTGTGATCCGTAACGTGTTCATTGGCTAATTTTCGGAGGCAGATTGCCAGGTCCGTCTTCCTACTCTGTGTTATTCTGGAAGACTCACTGAAACTTGTCCACTGTGGGTGACCCTGCTGGTATTTGAAATACCAGTGGCATAGCTTCCAGCCTCACAGCAACACGCAGGCCTCTACAGTAAAACAAACTGACAGACAGGTGGTGGACTTCATATTTAAGCCATATTAAATCCATCCATTTGTTCACTTTATAATTCAGGCATAGCTTCAATTATGTGCCTTCTGCGTGCACACCCAATGCCGGCTCAATAGATATTTGAGATATGGTTCTCATCCTCAAAGAGCTTACAATTTCATCAGAAAATCACATCTGTTAAAATTACCACCAATCTCATCAGAAAAGTACAAGATCTGGGAGGATATCAAATGCATGATGCAGGATATGAGTTTTCCATTTTCTAATTTTCTCTTAAAAGCTCCAGGGTCATCATCGGCAATAAATATTGTCAGTTTTCTTAAAGAAAGGCTCATTGTGTTCATTTTTTCAGAAAACGCCTCTCCGATAGCCAAGTCTGAATGATGGTAGTTTATCAGTCATTCTCTAAACTAAAAATGATGATCTGTGAACAAAGCAGCTAGTTCAGCTCACATCTCAAAGAAAGAAAAAGAAAACAATCATACAAGTGCTTTTCCTGAAGACTGCTCCTGTATTTTGTTATGCAGCAGAAGTGCTTTATAGTTAACTGCCTTTTTGTCACACTGAATATTAGAAAGATGTTCATGCAAGGGTTGGAAGTTAGTAAAATGAGCCATGTTTTTTCTGCTTCATCAATGAGTTAATTGAAATTGGCTTTTTTTTTAATGCTAGTGCATGGTGGAGCCCTGGTGGCACAGTGGTTAAGAGCTACAGCTGCTAACCAAAAGGATGGCAGTTCGAATCCACTAGCCCCTCCTTGCAAACCCTATAGGGCAATTCTACTCTGTCCTATAGAGTCGCTATGAGTTGCAATAGACTTGATGGCAATGGGGTTTTTTTTTTGGTTGAGTTCATGGTGGTGAAGAACCCAGTGCTCTCTAGAACAGTTTAACTCGTGCTAAAGGACCAGCAGTTTTACCATCCATTGCTTTTGTATCATCAGTGCAGATGTCAACACAGTGAACATGTCAGAGCCTTGGTATTATTATGAAAAGAGTTGTGACCTCACGGCCCCCTCCCTGTAAGTGTCCCGGAGACCCTCAGCGGTTTGCAGCCCAGACTTTGAGAACTGCTGATGAAGAGGAAGGTTTAAGCAGGGAGAGCCAGGAGGGAGGAAGACTGCTTGGGCAAGAGACCAAAAGAACCTGGCCACATGTGTTGACACCAGAGATGGAGAACGGGGAAGGAAGTGAGAGAAGTTGCAGAGGTTATAATGATGAGATTCGGCAGTAGAAGGGCAAGGAAGAGTTGAAACTCAGTGAGGTGTTCAGCCAGGTGACGGAGTGGATGGCAGTGTCATCACTCAGGTGATGACTATGGAAGGAGGAGGCCAGGTTTATGATTGAAAGTGATACTGTTTTTCACTGTGTGAGAAACATCTATCATAGTCCTCCACTTCTGGAGTCTAGCATGGAGGAGGAACATCCAAGTCTGTAGCCAGGTCTCTGCAGCAGCCTGAGAGCTGGTGTTGTATTGACAACCAGGATGAATGAATAGTGGTTCTCGAATGCTCAGAACGTTCTATGTTGATGCATAAGGCTTTTGTGTGCATGCTTCCTATAATAGTGTTTTCTCTTTCTCTTTCCAGGGATGGTACAAAAACTGGACCAAAAACTTCCAGTGGCCAATGAGTACCTGTTGCTTTCTGGAGGTGTCCGGGAAGGCGTGGTGGACCTGGACTTGGATGAGCTGAATGTCTATGCTCGGGGGACCGATTATGATATGGACTTTACTCTTCTGGTGCCAGCCCTTAAGCTGCATGACCGGAATCAGCCTGTGACACTCGATATGCGCCACTCAGCCTTGTGCCACTCTTGGCTGAGCCTCCGGCTCTTTGATGAAGGGACGATCAGTAAGTGGAAAGACTGCTGCACCGTCGTCGACCACATCAATGGTGCTACCAACTACTTCTTCTCCCCGACCAAAGTGGCCGACTGGTTCTATGAGTCCATCAGCATCGTCCTGTCAGAGATACAGAAGAAGCCCCAGCGAGGGATGCCAAAGGTGGAAAAGGTAGAAAAAAACGGGACAATCATCTCCATTATTCTGGGTGTAGGCAGCAGTCGTATGCTGTACGACATTGTCCCTGTGGTCTCCTTCAAAGGTTGGCCTGCAGTCGCCCAGAGCTGGCTCATGGAAAATCACTTTTGGGATGGGAAGATCACCGAGGAAGAAGTCATCAGTGGGTTTTACTTGGTACCTGCTTGCTCCTACAAGGGTACGAAGGACAATGAGTGGCGGCTGTCCTTTGCCAGGAGCGAGGTGCAGTTGAAGAAGTGTATCTCTAGCAGCCTCATGCAGGCCTACCAGGCCTGCAAAGCCATCATCATAAAACTCCTGTCCCGGCCCAAGGCTATTAGTCCGTATCACCTGCGGAGCATGATGCTCTGGGCCTGCGACAGACTTCCTGCCAACTACCTGGCTCAAGAAGACTATGCAGCCCACTTTTTGCTGGGCCTCATCGATGACCTGCAACACTGTCTCGTCAACAAGATGTGCCCCAATTATTTCATCCCTCAGTGCAACATGCTGGAGCACCTGTCAGAGGAGACGGTCATGCTCCACGCCCGGAAGCTTTCCTCCGTCCGCTCAGACCCGGCAGAGCACTTGCGTACCGCCATCGAGCATGTCAAGGCAGCCAACCGGCTGACGTTGGAGCTACAGCGCAGAGGCAGCACCACCAGCATCCCCTCCCCGCAGTCGGACGGAGGCGACCCCAACCAGCCGGACGACCGCTTGGCCAAAAAACTGCAGCAGCTAGTGACTGAGAACCCTGGGAAGTCCATCTCTGTCTTTATTAACCCTGATGATGTCACAAGGCCCCATTTTAGAATTGATGATAAATTTTTCTGAGCATTTTGCGGACTCTTTTTTTTCTCCCCCTCCCCTTTCCTGGTTCTAAAACTCTCCTAACGTGTAGCGTGTTTTGTGATGCTGTCTTTCCGTTTTTTACATATCCAACCTAGATTGGATCTGTTAAGAACACCTCTTACGTTTCCTGATGGTGCAGGCTCTGAAACAGTATATTACTATTTCATATTCGGCCGCTTATTTTTGTTGTTGTTGTTACTGTTTACTTTTTGTAGTCATTTTCGTCTAGTTTTTTTTTTTTTTTTTTAAGGAGAACTTGAGCCATAGAAGAAAATGCCCATGAATCCTTGCGTATTTTTCTGTTTTATACTTTGTGCAAATTTGCTAACGGGGTGAGGGAAACAAATCTCTTTGTGACATTTAAATATTTTATTCTTTGTTTTGTTTTCATTTCGTTTTCCCTTTCTTCTTCTTCTTTTTTTTTTTTTAATGAGCTTTCATCAGTATAGGTATTTGAGAGAATTGTCTGAACCTGGGAATTACCTGGCAGGCTAGCTGGATTTCTGTCTTTTGACCAGTGGCCAGGCTTGCTTCCCCTTTTTTCACCAAACGTTGTAGAGTTTGAGTGTGATAATGCTACAAATTGTGTTTTGGAGCAACTTCACAGAATGTAATTGTCCTCGCATCAGAACCTTGGATGGTTTTGGAGGGTGTGTTTGACAGCTTTCCAACCAGAATTAAGGTTTTCCAAATGTTAGTTTTTAGCGTGTGTAATTATTTGAAGCCTTATTTAAATCCTATTGAAGAACGTACCATTATAATTGTTATTTGCACTAATGAAATCTTTGCCATTGTCAGAGTTCCGCTGTGTATGTTTCAGTATGAATTAAAATCCACTGTTGAAATGCTATCATTTTTTTTTTCCATTTTACCAATTTTACTCAATCAAAAGAATGATTTTCTGCATTGGTTTTAGTTCTCCTTCAATTGTGGGGTCCCATGTTGCCCTCTGATTTTCCGTTTCTTTGTCTTACTGAGAGAAGTTTTTAAAGCTTTATACCTGCTGATTGACTTTACCGAAAGCTGGGGAAAATACCTACGTGATAAAATGGGTGTCTTTGTATTTATTTCTCTCTTACCTTTACAGAGGTAAGCTTTTTTGTAAAGTCTCCTTCTCTTTACTGAGGAGTTCAAGGACAACTGGCAGGAAGAATTATAATCCCCAAACTGAAGATGCCACACTTGTTAGAAAGCAGGCTTTGCCATAGCGTGGGAACCAGGAAGTCGCTGGGTGGCAGCCTTGGTGGAGAGGTGTCCTGTCTTCATGAATGAAATTGCTTGCCAGGTTTAGGTGCCACAAGGCATGGGCTTCCTGTTTTGATGTGGACTCATGGCAAACTGGTATTCGAGAGGTCAGGGGACCTACCAGTCTCTCAGTGAATGCCCGTGGTGTCTATGGTTGGAAAGGCCAAGCAACATTTTGGTTTTGATCTTGAATCTCAAGACTTATAAATTGGATTTTGGCTGATTGAAATCAGGCATATGCTGTCTTGGGTTTTTGCATGGGAATTAATGTAATGCTTATAAATGAAAATGAATTCATTCAACCATCTTAAGTCAAACACAAAAATAATAATAATAAAAAAAGAAACATACCAGTCTTGGAATTTTGTTATTGTTGTTGCTAGTTTGTAATCTGGAAATTGTCTTCTTATGAGCAATGCTAACGATCATTTTCAGTAAGTACAGCCTAAACCAAACCAAACCAAACCAAACCTGTTGCCGTCGAGTCGATTCTGACTCCTAACGACCCTGTAGGACAGAGGAGAACTGCCCCATAGGGTTTCCAAAGATCATCTAGTGGATTCGATCTGCCGGCCTTTTCATTAGCAGCCAAGCTCTTAACCTCTGTGCCACCAGGGCTCCAAATACAGCTATTGTCTTGCAGGCTAGATGGCCATGTATAGTGAACTTCCAACATTCATTCTTTCCTTTCCCCATATTTTCCTACTAGTGTGTATCTATCCTCCAAATAGCCCATGTCCTTCTCTGGAAATGATTCATCCCCAGCTTGACTGCATTCTGATTGGTGTAAGCCAGTCACCATAAACCATTTCCCTGGCCACAGTCGTTACTTAGGGATTGGGCATGTGATGTAAGCTGTTCCAATCAGGGAGATGCCCAGCATTTCAGCTTGGAATGCTGGGACAGAAGCATGTACTCTCCCTGGATACGAAAGAGAAAGCCCTTGGCGTCTATCACTACTGACAGCTATCACACAACCATGACTCGAGCCAGCCTTAGTATAAAGTTGACATTGGATAAAAACATAAGCACCAAACCACACCTCCCCTCCCCCTCCCAAGTCAAGTGTCTTTCCTCTCACCAGACTAGTTAAGTGAGTCAACAAATGCCCTCTGTTATTTTAGCCAGTTTGCATTTGATTCAATTTATCAAAATATTTAAGCTGGTATACCAGGCTACTTCAGTATGTTTACACTCATGTAGTTGATGTATATCTCCTTTCTTTGTGGGGATAGGTATCAGAGGTACCCATACATTTTATCCAAGAACTGGTTTATGCTGTCTGATTTGATTAATCCAAACAATATCATAGCCTCTAGCACTAATAGTCCCTTAACCTTTATTATACTTGGGCCGTTTTTAAAATTTGCAGGTTAAAAGAAATCATTATAAACTGTTGCAGTAGTAAGCATATCCACATAGCTGTTTTCAACTATAAACTGCCTCAACCGTGCTTTGAAATGACATCTCAAATACACTTAGCAACATTTGCAATCTTTGAAATGCTGTGTTTTCAGACAAAATTTCATTGCAAAAGTGATACAAACCTAGCTTCAAAGATCCTCTTAGTACATTTTCCCCTTGGTTCCATGCTGCTTCTAGTCCTAGTGGAGAACCCTTTACAAATTCTTGGTTAAACTTAAGAAAAAAGCCCCAAGGACCCTGAGCTCTAGAAATTTTAAAACCTTTTTTACTATGAGTACCTTAACTTGAGGGCTCCTAAGTCAGACATTGTTGGGGGTGAGTAGAGATGGGGTGCAGTCGGATACATTTCCTTATCTAAGACTTAAATCATTGAATTACTAACTAGTCCTTCCTTCTGATTTCAGAAAATTAGTTAAAAACACTTCTGCTTCAAGTACAATAAAAAATGCCTTATGACTGGAGTGACGATAATGTCAACATTACTGATGGCTGAATTTTTGGGTGTGGGAATTGACAAGCTGTAGCTCTAACAGGGTTTCACATATTTCAAGAGTAGATTATTCTCTGTCTTCTGCCTTCTGCCTTTCCCTCCTTATGAAACGAAAACCCAAAGCTCCAAGTAGAGGTTGGTTTCAGAGTGGGTGGAGCCGATCAGGACCAGCTGTTTTAAGAATAAGAATACCCTGGAAATTACTGAACAGAATTCTTTCAGAGAAAATGAAAGGCAGCCGTGTATGGCTAATTTTACTGAATTTCAGGGGGAGATGTGGAGAAGCAGGGAGCAGCCTTCTGGGGCTACGTTTCAATATCCCCCTAGTCACTTCTACACTGTCCCTGGGTGGTATGCTTGGCTGCTCTCCAAATGGCTGGTGGTTCAAGTCCACCCAGAGATGCCTCGGAAGAAAGGTCTGACAATCCACTTCTGAAAAATCAGCCATTAAAAACCCTATGGAGCACAGTTCTACTCTGACACACATGGGGTCACCATGAGCTGGCATTGACTAGAAAGCAACTGTTTGGGTTTTTTTGTTACTGACATCCCTTTCGCATAATGATATCCCTTCCGCACCATGCCCTACACACACACACACACAAACACACACACTTGCTTTTACTTTGCCAACTGGAGAGGCATCTTGAGGGTGACTGTCTTGTAACATTTCCTGGGAGGAATAAGCCCATTGACTTGTCACAACGAAGTATTGATTGTTTGGGGACATATCATTACCTTGCTAAGACAAATGTTCTAACTTAGAGTTCAGCTTTGGATAGGATTGCTAGAAAAGAAAAGGAGATATGTGCTTATCAGCAGCTGTTGGATGCTTAGGGTCAGGTGGCTTCCTGCTGTCCCAAAGCTCCTCCGTAGTCTTTGGGGGAGGTATCTAAACTTCCACCCAGGTAAGCTCTTCCCAGAACCTTCTCATGTGAGTTGCCCAAGGGTATGGCTATTTCACTTCCTATGGATCATTATTAGGAAAGACTTTTATTTCACATTTCCCATGTTCTAACCTAAGGGCAAGCTTTTTTTGCCATTAAATGCTACATATACTAAAACAAGAATGGGTGTCATTTCCTTTTACCTTTGCTTGATTAATATCAGGTAAATACAGATGTGTTTTTTAACTGATGTAATTAATGATCCTCTCTGAGGAAAATAGTTGTTTTTAAGAATGTACCTCTTACGCTGTCATTTTCTCGATAGGTAAACAATGAATGCATGATCTAAATACCCACTTGCCAATGGAGAATTATTTACAACATGTCAGAAATTCTATTTTCTGTTCATTAGCTGGGAAAATGTCTTTTCTTTTTTAGATAAACATAGATTTTTTTCATGGTGGAAATCAAACTATAGTAAGTTAACTAAACATAATTATGTTTCTTTTTCTCTGCCCCATATATAGCAATGCCTTATATATCAACTTATTATCAATATTTACCCCGTTGAGTAAACTCATAAGCAGCATATTTCATAAACTGCACTATTTGCCGTATTGCACTGAACTATTCTACTGATGTAGGGTGACCCTGCTGTTCTAAGTCTGGGTCGACAGTTCTCCGTCCACACTTGGGCCCCCACATGCA
Source organism: Trichechus manatus latirostris (assembly GCF_000243295.1). Lineage (NCBI taxonomy): Eukaryota > Metazoa > Chordata > Mammalia > Sirenia > Trichechidae > Trichechus > Trichechus manatus. Next base: position 1,430,748 of record NW_004443962.1, on the reverse strand, counting down.
GCAAGCATCAGGGAGACCATAGGCCTGGGCCTGTGTGGTTAATAATCAGCAAGAAATTTCTGAAAAGTCAAATATCATTAATCCTCCATGTAGAAACACTGTTGTTCAAAGATCATCAAAGACATATTCAGCTTTAATTTGGTATGACAGCTGAGATAAGACTGTTTTCATTTCGGACCTCTTTATATGTCTTTTTAGGATGAATGGACTCAATGTGACCTTGGTAAGGGTGCATTGATAAATTTTTCACCTACTGTCTTCTACTCCACCAGTTAATCACAGACACTTAAGGGCTAAATGTGGGCAGAGGCAGAGACTTGTTTCTTTGACTTCACATCCTTATCTATAAAATGAGGGACTGGGGTAGCTGCTCTCTTTTTTTTTTCAGGCTTTGACAATCTACGATTGCCTCAGTTTCCAAAATAATCTCAATTTTAGATCTATAAATTCATCTATTTAAGCATCTGGGGTATTTGCTCATTTGGGCAGATTATTATTTTTAAAACCTCTTATTAAATTGTACCAGCATGTACAGTGGGGCACAATAAATGTTATTGAACACTTACAGATACACTTGCTAGGTGCTTTATACTTGTGAATCAATTTCAGTCTTACAATAACTCTAAACATTTAAGGAAACCAAGACCCAGAAATCGGGTAACTTGTCCAAAGTTACATAGATAATGAAGTGGTAGGGCAGAGCTAGGATTTGAACCTAGTCGTCTGTTTCCAAAATTAAGAACTTTTTGCTATGCCACCCTGCCTCTGGTATTAGAACCTACTCTGGTTATTTAGGATGAATTGTATTAGGTACATCCACAGAGGCCTGCATTTAGATCTAAACCACAGATAACAGAACTTGAAGAAAACTTCAGAGCTGTTCATCAGCAAAGTAGTTGAATCATCTAGAGAAGTTAATTTTCTGTCACTGAGAGATCCCGGGAGAAGACCGGGACCTCTTGTGGGAAGTCTCTGCTCGGGAAGTGGACCAAATGATTCTACCATCACTTTAATTTCTGAGCTAGGAGGAGTAGGCAGTAAAAGAACTATCGCTGTGAGCAAAACACTACTTTTTTTTCAAGATGTAGGAAAAAAGGTGTTGTCTTTGAAATGAAAACAGGCAGTTGGGAGCTTCATTACGTTTACGCTGCATTAAAAAGGAAAGAGAATCAACTACTTTCACGAATCATTCATCTGACATTGTCTTAGGCTGGATTCTCTAGAAGAAAAACCAGTAAAGCATATAAATGTATATTTATAGATTTATATCAAGGAAATGGCTCACGTGATTGTAGAGGCTGGAACATCCCAAGTCTGTGGGTCAAGACAGAGGCTTCTCCTGACTCACATAGCCACAGGGTCAGGGCTCTTGCTCACAGGGTATGAAAATCAACCCGTCCCAAGATCGGTGGGCAAGACTGCAGGTAAGCTGCTAGCTGAAGTCCTAAGAATGAGAGGTCAGATGAACAGGAGCCAGCTGCAGGATCCAGAGTGAGCAAAAGCCCACAAGCCTCGTCAGAAAGTCCACCTATATTGGATGCAGGACACACCCCCAAGGAAACTCCCTTTCAACTGATTGGCTATTCATAGCAGATCCCATCATGGAAGTGATCACATTATGTAAAATCTCGTCATGGAAGTGATCACATCATCATAGGACTGCCAAACTACATCATAACTGCCAAAGCACTGAGACTCGTGGCCCAGCCAAGTGGACACACGACCTTCATGATCACAGACATTGATGTAAAAATGAAATAAATATGTAAGTAGACCATCTTGTATGTTTAATGAAACTTAATTTCTTTGGAATATGATGGTAATTTTAAAAATTTCTGGGCATTTGTTAAAACATTTTGGTAGATTAAACCCCATGACAAAATCTTACAGTTTATGTTTTATAAATCTGTATGTTTCCCATTTACCACTTACATGTATAAAACTTTTTTTATAGAAATCAGAGTCTTAGCAGAATCTTAAACCAGCTTTCAGACGTCATTATCAAATTAAAAACTGTTTTTTTTTAATGATGGCCTAGGTGATTGACCCAAGGGACAAGATGGCATTTCTTGCTTATGAAAATTGAAGCTATCTTGAAGTAAACAAAAGTTTATTTCTGACCCTTGTCCCTTCCAGCCTCAACACAGCCTATGCTTGGAGGATTGAAGCAAATATCTATCATCATGAGCCACAGTTCCCAGTGCTTATGGAAATACATGCACAGAAGCTTCCCATTTCACATGATAGCATTGTTGTTAGCTGCCATTGAGTCGGGCCCCAACCCATGGCGACTCTACGCACAATGGACCATTGTGATCCATAAAGTTTTCATTGGCTGATTTTCAGAAGTTGATCACCAGGCCTTTCTTCCTAGTCTTAGTTTGGAAGCCCCAGTGAAATCTGTTCAACATCATAGCAACAGGCAATCCTCCACTGACAGAGGGTGGTGGTTGTGCTTGAGGTGCACTGGCCAGGAATCTCCCACATGGAAGGTGAGAATTCTATAAGAATTCAAACACAGCTTTCATAAAGATGGCAGGTGCTTTCTGTAATATTTGTTGAAATTCACCAAATGACTGTCGTCTAAAGCGGAGTATATTGGAGGAAGAACATTATTTTGTGAGTGGGAAAGATCAGGCTGAAAAAACCCTGTGCACCAGTACAGAAGGCACTAAACTCGGAGCTGAACTGTCTGAATCCAGTCGGTTCTGACACGAGCCATGTGACTTTGGACAAACCCCTTTTCTTCTCTGATTCTTGTTTTGATCTGATCATTTGCAAATTGAGGGGTGTGATTTGTGACATGTAAAGACCCCTCCATGAAGAGTTGTTGGCTGTAGAGGGAGAAAACATCCCCCCCACCACCACACACACAAAAACAAAAGCAGGACACAAGGGAAGATTAAACAATGAAAAATGATGACTGGTAAGTGGGATTTGCAGACCCAAGCAAAGAGTCCAGGTGAACTGAGGAGGACAGCAGTACCAGGAGTGCTCGGGTGGGCAAGAATAATGAGAGGACATCGCTTATCTCGTTCTTTTTTTATTTCACTCCAGGTGGCAGAGCTCTTCTGAGAGATCCCCAAGGACAGTCTTGTGATCATAGGAACAGATCCCTCCGTGCCCTCTACCCAGCTGTGTTTGTGGTGTTTTATAAAGCTATCACTTAAAGAAGAATTTTACTGGAAAAGGAAACCTTTTTTAACTCTCAGGGCACTAAATATATAGCTCAGGCTTTGACCTTTGCTAACTCATTCATCAGTTTTGGTCAGCCTTTTTCTATGAAAATTCTGAGAGAAAGCTATTTGGAGATTTGTGTGACAAGAAAAGATAAAATTCGATTGGGTTTATATTCTTCTTAAATTTGGTGTTCACCTTGTGTTGAAACCTTCAGGGACAATGTCTTCCATCATAATCCTGTGACTCTGCCAAGATCACACATGGCTCTGGCCAGCTGAACCCTTCCTTGCTGCCATATTTGACTTTTCAGTCATCTTGTATTTCTCTGTGCTAATGGTGTAGGCCAGAATCACGGTTATAACAAAGCAACAGATAGTCTGAGAATGACTTCCTCACCTCCACTACGAACGTCCTGGACTAGAAGATTGCTAAACTTCAGCACTGGCTACCTGTTTATTCTTCATATGTTCTGTGCCCAGACTCAATCCTCTTTATATTATTTTTAACAACAGCATCTAGAACATCAAATGGGTGAGGAGGCTCCAGGTCATTACAGGAAATTCCCTGTTTCCTATAGGTAGATTATTTACCCTGGTATCTCCCAACCTTTAATTACATGCAATCTTTTTTTTTTTTTTTT
>NW_004443962.1:1392872-1426828 GCF_000243295.1 Trichechus manatus latirostris | reverse complement strand
TGTATATATTTCTTTTTTTTTTTTTTAGTTTTTCATTCAAAAATTTATACACAAGTTGTTTGTGACATTGGTTGCAATCCCTGCAATGTGTCAGCATTCTCCCCCTTTCCCTTTCTACCCGGGGTTCTCCATGTCCATTTGTCCAGTTTTCCTGCCCTTCCTGCCTTCTCATCTTTGCTTTTGGGCAAGTGTTGCCCATTTGGTCTCATATACTTGACTGAAATAATAATAAGAATGTTCCTCACGTCTGTTACTCTTTGTTTTATAGCCATTGCCGTTAGTCAATTCCAACTCATAGCGACCCTATAGGACAGAGTAGAACTGCCCTACAGCGTTTCCAAGGAACTGCTGGTGGATTTGACCTGCTGACCATTTGGTTAGCAGCCAAGCTCTTTACCACTGTGCCACCTGTCTAATCTTGGGCTGAGAGGTGGACTTCCGGATTGGCTTCAGTTCTGAGTTAGCAGGGTGTCCAGGGGCTTCCTCCAGTCTCAGGGGTTCCTCCAGTCTCTGTCAGACCAGTAAGTCTGGTCTTTTTTTGTGAATCTGAATTTTGTTCTACATTTTTTTGCCACTCTGTCTGGGACCCTCTATTGTGATCCCTATCAGAGCATTCAGTGGTGGTAACCAGCCACCATCTAGTTCTTCTGGGCTTAGGCTGGGGGAGGCTATGGTTCATGTGGTCCGTTAGTACTTTGGACTCGTATTTTCCTGAAGTCTTTGGTTTTTTCATTCTCCTTTGCTCCGAATGTGATGGAAGCAACAGATGTTATTTTAGATGGCCGTCACATACAATCTATTCATAAACACAAAAAACTCACGCCTTAACCTCTCCTGTAACGTTCTCTTAGACACCTCTTTTTCTCCTTCCTATTATTTGTTAGAGAATCACTGTCTTCTAAGTATTCCCATCAGCCAGGCAAAAATATTTTGACAAGCCTTCCGAGGTTTGTATTATGAAAATTATAGGTATTAGGTGATTTTAAAAGTAAATTTAGAGACTCTGATTTTTCAATCTACCCAAAACCCACTGCTGTCAAGTCGATGCTGACTCATAGCCACCCTATAGGACAGAGTAGAACTGCCCCCATAGGGTTTCCAGGGCTATAAACCTTTATGGAAGTGGACTGGCACATCTTTCTCCTGTGTTTCAAACCACACACACTCCTAACCCCAAACTACCATTAAGCAACAACTCTCCCTCCTATTAAGAATCATTTATCTATATGAATGTTGAAGGGCTTTTCAAAATTTCTTCTGTCTAGATTGATCTCATAGAAGAAACTGTCTCACTGGAAAGAATGATTTACGAAGAAATGTCTATATAGCCACTTGATCTACAGATTTTGTTCAAGTCTTGAATTTCCCATGGTGACTAGGGGCAAAGGTTCAAACCATTTATATATTAGCATATTGTGTTATTCAATTAGTTCAACAAAATAGGAATATTTGTTCTGCACTGTTTTTCATGGTACTTAATGAATGAAAGCAGCTTCAAGTAGTGACCTAACCATCTACCACTATCTAGCCTTGTGACTTTATTCTGGTTATCTGTATTATCCACTTTGGTTTTCCCAATTGTTTTATGAAGCAGTTGGACTAATGATCTATTTTTTTTGTGTGTAGCTATTCAGTGCCTGTTTCAGGGGATACCACAATGTATTGGTCATTGGGCTTTGACTCAGTAGAACAGCTCTATTTTTATGTATCTTACATGTTGAAATTTCATGTAAGAATTTATTTGAAGATATGACTGTTTTAACAATATTAAAAAAATATGTGATGAAGTTTTCTTTAAAGGCCTCTCTGGGTTTCTAAAGGGTCTGTATGTCTAGAAAGCAAACATTAAACTCCTATGTGTATTTGTTGGGGAACGAAGAGTGGATAACACTTCAGTACTTATTCATTCCACAAATAATCATTGAGAACTTAGGCTCAATAAACATCGACTGAGCACTTCAAAGAAAGAGAAGGACCAGCTTCCGGCCTCATGGAGCTTTCAGTGTAGTGGAATAAGGATGAAGGTCAGGGAGAATGCGCAGATATTAAAAAATGGCAGTCACAAGAAAATTTCATAATTTGGAAGAAGAAAATAAATACTGAAAATTGTTTTCACTTATGTAAGCCCACCTTGGCACTGTTGACATTTGGGGGATGGATAATTCTTGTTTTAGGGAGCTGGCCTCTGCATTGTAGGATGCTTAGCAACATTCCTGGCCTTCATTCACTAGATGTCATTTGTATCACCTCCCTCCAGTTGTGACAAATAAAAATGTCTCCAGGAGGCAAAATCAACCTGAGTTGAGAATGACTATAGTAATTAACTCTGTTATTTCTTGGGAGTAGTGATCATAGCCAAACGAAAGCACATGCCTAGCAAGTACTGGTTGAATTACGTTTGTAAAATCTGAAGTATTGATGAGTCTTCAAGGTCCTTCACCCATTTTATGTTTGTAACCATCAAAATACTTGCTCAACCATTTTATCAGCCAACATTTTCCAGCGTTTCAAGTACTGCCAACAGGGACTGTGGGTTATACTCTTCAAGATGAAGATTTTTTCTTCAAGGAGCTTACAGTGTATATGAGGAGATATTGATGTGTGTGTGGAAATATAATAATCAGGAGTATACAGAAAGTGTCAAATAAAATATCAAATCCATTGCCATCAAGTCGATTCTGACTCCTAGCAACCCTATAGGACAGAGCAGAGCTGCCCCATAGGGTTTCCAAGGAGTGGCTAGTGGATTTGAACAGCTGACCTTCTGGTTAGCAGCCGAGCTGTTAACAACTGCACCACGAGGGGTCCAAATGAAAGACCAGATAATAGTTATTATAGGAGTTGAGCTCCGGGAGAAATTGTGGGCTAGAGTGTTCAGAGAAGGCTTTGAAGGATAATAGGAATTATTATACTGTAGAGATAGTTGTAAAAGTGTTGTCGAAAGAGGGAGAAGTTTAGGGGAGAAGGCAGGGAGGGGCCCCGAAGGGAATGAAGGACAAGAAATATGGGTGATCTCTCTGTCATACATTGAGATCTGAAAAGTGCTGCTGGAACTGTAATTTGAACTTAGAAAACATATCCACTGAAAATTTGTGTGAAAACGAAATCTTACATTGTGTTTTAACTTTTGATATCATGGGAGGCATATAAAACAGCTTGACATTATTTGTGATTCAAACAACGTTGTCAATGAATTTATTTCACTGTAGCATAAATTTCACATATAAGCTCTATTTTGCCGTGTTATTTTTGGTTGGATTCATTGAGGAATATTGTCAAGTCTGTAGCAACAGCTAACTTCCAAAGCCATTTTATGCTAAGTAATAGTGGATGAGGGCAGTTCTTCTCATTCAGCAAGATTTCAATCTTAGGCCAGACCTTCAAAAAAAACTGCAATAAAACTTTACCAGTGCTAAGTCATTGAACTGCTGTGTAGTGGGGCAATTCAGGATATCCAACATTTATTTATGAACAAAAATTCTTAGAACTACCAATGATTAAATCCATGAGAGAAAATGAAGTTTACTATTGATGTTACTGGTTCAATAACACATAATCAATTACAATATTTTCCTCAAGGTATCTGCTGATGAATAATACAATGAATAATAATAAGTTTAAACAGCTTACATTTTCACAAACTTTGGAAATTTTCCAACGAAGCTTTATTCTGCTCCACATTTTTTTTGTACCACTATTAGTTGTAAAAGATCTTAGCAGATTCCACTTCAGGTTGTACAGGATTCATTTTTTTCTCAACTTCTTTGAGAAGTAGCTGTTTCACACAGACTAATAGAGAATAATTCTTCGGTCACATCTAACTCAGCATTGATTCCTCAGACAACAATTGAGTATATAGGGACTCATCAAGAGTCAAGGAAAACCATTTGAAAGCAATTTTTTTTTTTAATTTAGTACTGATTTTGCTCCCAAGGTCATTTTGTCTGTATGCTCCCCTCTCCCCCAATATTTTTCCTCAGCATTAAGTGTTTGTATTAGGATATGTTTTGGTGTTGACAATTCCAGGAAATTTTTAACCAGTTCCCTGGAGTTTCCTTTAAATATATACATTCAAATTCAAGTTTCTTTTTTTTTTTTAATTTTTTTATTGTACTTTAGATGAAGGTTTACAGAACAAATAGTTTCTCATTAAACTGTCAGTGCACATATTGTTTTATGACATTGGTTAACAATCTCACGACATGTCAACACTCTCCCTTCTCAACCTTGGAGGACCTTTTTTTTTTTTTTTGGTGAAAACATACGTAGCCAAAGATACAGTGTGATGGTTAAGATTGTGTGTCAACTTGGCTGGGCCATGATTCTCCGTGTTTTAATGTAATCACTCCCATGATTGAATATACTGTGAGTAGCCAATCAGATGAAAGGGAGTCTCCTTGGGGGTGTGGCCCGCATCTGTATATAAGCAGACGTTCTGGCTTTTTGCTCTCTCTGGATCCTCGGCTGCTTCCTGTTGTCTCATCTCCCATTCTTCGGACTTGAGCTGTCAGCTTATCTGCCGAAACTGGGATTCGTTGATCTGCACATCCCATGAGCGGGAACCCTGCTGTCCGACCTTCCGATCTTGGGCTTGCCAGCTTCTGCAGCTGTGTGACTCGGGAGAGGCCTCTACCCTGATCCACGGACTTGGGACATTTTAGCCTCTACAATCACGTGAGCTGTTTCCTTGATATAATCTCTCTCTCTATATATATATTTATACACTTTACTGGTTTTTCTTCTCTAGAGAACCCAGCCTAAGACATACTCCATTTCAAAAATTTCTGCATGTACAGTTCAGTGACACTGATTACATTCTTCCAGTTGTGCTGTTATTCTCACTATCCTTTTCCAAATTATTCCATCACCATTATCTTCATCTCAATGCCCCTTAGGCTTCCCATCAGAACTCTTGAATTGCTGTTATCAATTTGATCTCACATAGATAACTCTTTTTTTTTCTTTGTACTTCAGATGAAGGTTTACAGAACAATAGTTTCTCTTTAAACAGTACACATATTGCCCTATGACAATGGTTAACCACCCCACAACATGTCAACACTGTCCTTTCTCAACCTTGAGTTCCCTATCACCAGCTTTCCTGTCCCCTTCTGCCTTCTAGTCCTTGTCCCTTGACTGCTGTGCCTCATTAGTCCCATTTTTTTATGGGGCTGTTCAATCCCCAGCTGAACAGTGAACCTCAGGAGTGACTTCACCAGTGGGCTGAAAGGGTGTCCGAGGACCATACTCTCGGGGTTTCTCCAGTCTCTGTCAGGCCAGTAAATCTGGTCTTTTTTTGTGTGTTAGAGTTTTGTCCTACATCCTTATCCAGCTCTATCCAGGACCCTCTATTGTGATCCTGGTCAGAGCAGTCAGTGGTGGTAGCCGGGCACCGTCTAGCTGTACTGGACTCAGTCTGGTAGAGGCCTTGGTAGCTGTGGTCCATTAGTTCTTTGGACTAATCTTTTCCTTGTATCCTGTTCTCTTCATTCTCCCTTGCTCCCGAAGGGGTGAGACCAGGGGAGTATCTTAGATGGCTGCTCACAGGCTTTTAAGACCCCAGACGCTACTCACCAAGGTAGAACGTAGAACATTGTCTTTATAAACTGTATAATGACGATTGAGCTAGATGTTCCCCAAGATTCTTTTTTTTTTTTTTTAATTTTAAAAAGATGTCTTGAGTTATAGTTTTAAATGTTTGTTGTATATCATTGTTTTGATTTTTCCCATTCTGGGACTATTAATATATGTATTAGATCTTTTTTGTTGGTTTTCCATATCTGTCGAATCTTAAGATATTTTTTCTGTTTCTTTAATTGTTTTGATTTATTTTTGTTTTTTCCTCCTGTCTTCCATTATCTTTACTGTGCTTTCTGTGTCTATTTATTCTTATCTTTTTCTAATTTACTTTTTTTTAGCAATGTCAAACGTACAGAAAATTTGTGAGTATGATACAAAGAAAAATTTCCCTTGCCTATGCCTCATCATCACCAAATACTTACGTGTATTTCCTACTAATAAGGATATTTTCCCATATAACTGAAATACAACTATCCAAATTAGAGAATTGACATCAATAAATTGTTACCATCTAATCCTCAGACTCCATTCAATTTAGGTCAACTTCCCTAATAATGTCCTTTATAGTAAAAAAGAAAAAATCCAGTCCAGATAATTACATTGCATTTAGTTGTTATATTTCTTTAGTCTTCTGTTATCTGAAACCATCTCTTAGTCTTTCCTTAACTTTGAGGACCTTGACATTTTTGAAGATTAAACGGCGGCAACAACAAAAAACTCGTTGTCAAGTCAATTCCAACTTAGTGACCCAACTAGTTATTTTGTAGAATGTCCATCAATTTGGGCTTCTTGGTGTTCTGCATGTTTAGAATTAGTCTTTGCATCCTTGGCAGTACAAACACAGAAGCTATGCTGAGCTCTTATTGCATTCCATCAGGTGGCACATTATTTAGATTTTCCCATTACTCATGATGTTAACTTAGTCACTTGATTAAGATGTTCTGGAGCCATAGAGGCTGAATGAATGAACCCTCGAAACTACTGCCCTGAGATAATCTTTAAACCTTAAGCCAAAAATATCTCCTGAAGTCTTCTTAAAACCTAACAGCAGTTTAGTTTAACCAGTAAAGAATGTCTGCCTTGAGCATTTTGCTCTTTTAACATCTATCTACATGGAGCCCTGGTGGTGCAGTGGTTAAGAGTTTGGCTGCTAACCAAAAGGTTGGCAGTTCAAATCCACCAGCCGCTCCTCGGAAACCCTATGGGGCAGTTCTACTCTGTTCTGTAGGGTTGCTATGAATCAGAATTGACTCTACAGCGACGGATGTGGTCGGTTTGGTTTGGGCTGCATTCACTGAAAATGATTGTTAGCATTGCTAATAAGAAAACAATTTCCAGATTATAAACTTATTTTTGTGCACAACAGGAAGGTCTAGGCTCATTTTGTACTTTCCCTGCCTCCAGCCATCATTTCTCCAAGGAATGTGTGTGTGTGTGTGTGTGTGTGTGTGTATTTGATCAATCCCCCTGTATGCAACTAATCTTCTATTCTCTCTGCCACCTCTTTGCCATCGCCCACCCAAGGTGGATGCCCTCCTCATCCCTCTAGAGTTCTGACATGTCGCCCCAGCCTGACACTCTCCTCACCTGCTAGAGCACTATCTCCAGGTTAACATGCACCCCCTCCAACACACACTCACACATGCATACTTAGCATGGATGCCTATCATGCTTGGCCTCATCTGATACTCTTGAACTGAATAGTTTGAAGGAAGGGAATTTTTTTTTTCTTTCTTATTTATTTTTGGAGATATTTGATTCTTATTTCGTTTCCTCTGTAAAATTTCTGTTTAATTTCTGAGCTTTTCTATTTTGGATTTGTGCTATTCTTTCAAAGGTGTGATAATTTTCTTAATGTGTTTTAGCTCATTTTGTAATCTTAGTTTTTCATTTTCTTGGTGACCACATTTTTCTGATGTGTTCTCCTAGGATAGTATAAGATTCCTTTCAATCGTATTTCTTGTAATTAGTATTTTGTGGGGTTTTATTGTATTCCTTTTTTGTTCCCTATGTTTAAATAAGGAGAATTTTCCTTGAGTTTCCTGTCTGGAGGGAGGGATGGAGTAAGATAACTTTCCCAGGTTCAGAGCTCAATGACTCGCTCTTCTGTCGTTACCATGGAAGACTTAAAATATGGCCTCTCTGTGTAGCTACTTCTCTTTGTCTAAGAGCCAAGTGAGATTCAATAGCACTTTCTGCCTCTAGTCCTGTGTGCTCCAGCCTCCACCTCTGCTGGGCTTGCCTTCCAAGTTGTTGCTCTCTGCTTTAGTCTCTGTGTTTTGCTGTTACAGTAATTCCTGAGATCTGCTTCTTTGGAGCCACTCCTCTCTTAACTATCCAGCCTCCTGTCTCTCTCTTTCTTATTTTCATTATTATTTTTTACCTCTAGTGTCCCTGATCTGCTCAATTTGGTTTTTGTTTCCAGTATTTTTCCCTTAGTTGTCAGTTTATTTTGCTGGAAGAGAATATTTGGTGACTATTCCTGATATTTTCAAGGGCTCAAACTGCACAGTACTTTTTTGATCCATAAACATTATTAATAATTAATTAATCAATTAATTATATATTTTTCGTATTTAGCACAACTCTGACCATGTGAAGGTATTTCCCTGTTTAGCTGATATGTTTCCGAAATATCTATACTGGTATCCAGTCAGGATGGTGCTTTCTATTCTTGTGGCTAGCATCTGTTAATGATATTTTGGTTTCAGTAGCTTTTAGAATACAATAGTGGGCTCCCACCACGCAATAGTTACCTTATACAGCTCTTGCTGCTATGGATGGTTTGACCACGAATGAATTTTAGGGGAATCTTATTGAAGATGTTGTCCATGCCTTTTCCCCCGGCATTGGGTGGTCTGTTTTCTCTTCTGAAAGTTTGGTAAAATCAAAAAACTGCATCATGTCACGCCAACCAAGTACAAGTGCTTTGGTTTTTTAATGAGCTGAATTCTTCCTGGAGCGGTTATTTGCAGTAGGATAGTGTGGAAGGGCCAGGAATTCTTTCTGGCTCAGAATGAAGCCTCACATGAAGCAAGGTTTGTGGTTGTTAAGAGGTAAACCTTGTTCTTCACTTTAAGCTGAGAAAGATTAGCAACTGCTGAGCTTCTTATTCATATTCTATCTCATGGTACCAAATGTGGCATTATGAAGCTTCCACACTATTTTAATTAAGTCTCAAATATTTAGTTTATTATATGAAAAAGTAAGTTTATCTCACTTTCTTTTTTTGTGTTCCTTAAGTTCGTCTTAGCTATTCCAGATATTTTGGAGGAATTTTGTTAAATTGATCAGTATTTTTACACCCTTGAGGGTCTTTTTCAAAAACATGGAATACATTTCCATTATGTTAACATATCAATAAAATTTTCTGATTTTCTTCATAGTTCTCGTTACCACAAGTGTGATTTCAACTCTTAATCCATTATATATTTTCTCTATAGTTACTGAAGCTATGGAGAAAAATTTAATATCAAGGTAAGGCTGGCCTTATAAAACAAATTGGAAAGATTCCCATTAAAAATTCATTTAAATGGTTTAAATAATGTAAGGATGATCTGTTCCTTGGATATTTAAAGGCATTTTCATTAAAACCAACTAGGACTAATGCCACGTTGTGGGAGGACTAAATTTGTGTTTTTAAAAAGTTTTTTTCATAGATTTTATAGGGCATAAGAGAGAGAAAAAATTCACTTAATTCAGGCATTTAATAAACATCATATGCCAGACATTGTACAGTGAGGATGTTGAGATAAGACATGTTCTTTGCATCCTAGCTTCTTAGGAATTTATTTTAACTGATTAAACTGGCCAATATTCTGGTATTAAATGATTACAGTGGAAAAATAATATGAGTTAAGGTTTTATGAGAATTCCCTCTTTTGCTGTTATTACTAGTTAAACTAATTCTGGTAGATTGACTGCTATAATCTTAAAATGGGTCATTGGTTAGCTTTCCATTTGAGTCCCCATTATAACTTCTAGAAAAGCATTTTTCAATGTTATCTCTATCCCAACCCTGAAAACAGAAGGGATGTTATGCAATACTCTTAAAACCAGTGGCTCATTGGGGTAGTGTTTGAATCGTTTGAAGAAATCCCATGTTGATTCCTTGCCACTCACCTCATACGAGTGTGGTCACTTTTCTAGAGCTTATAAAACTCACACAAAACCCTTACATATGTTTATCCTTTTGTGATATATAAGGTGAACCCGCAATTATTTTTCTCATTTGCTTCTCAGAATATTCTAGTGGATAGTTAAGGTGAAGATAATATTTCCTCTGCTTTAGAATTGACGAAACTGAGACTTAACTAGAATGACGTTTCCAAGGCCACCCAGCTAGTGAGTGGTTGATAAAAGGCATGGATTCCAGTGTCCTCACTCCAAATGTCAGGCTGTTTCTACCAGATTGAGAGCACTGTCATTCTGAGTTCCTTTTAAGAGTCGTGAAGAAGATAGTTTTGCATAGCTTCTACTACAGGGAGTGCTGATCTGGTTGTTTGGGACTAAATTTTATGACGCCTACATTTCCTTTTGAATTATCTTGTAACTAGATAGTTATTTTCGTCTCCTATGCCTGGCAATAGTATCTCTCCTTCCTTTTTAAGTATGAGCCCTAAAGAGCCATTGTGTCAGTCTTCCAATTCTGCATTTGAGTCCTGGCACAGATTACAGGAGTTGCTTCTTCATGAAAACAGCTTGTCTTATCTTATTAACCTTTGAGCAGTTGCCCAATTTAATCAAAGTGTGTTATTCTGAACCAAACTGGAATTTTTATGTTGATGAAGAGAGAGAAAAAGTAGAGTGTGTAATGATGATAAATGGGGAGAAATTATTGAGATATAATTTTTTGTTCTGATTTGTGTTTTACAATAAAAACAGAACTATCCAAATATTTTATACCTTTGGGATTACAGTCTTTAGTGGAGTGAGATAATGCTTCTAAGAGTAAGCATTGGGAAGATAATATAGTTCCTCCAGAATATCTTTACACTGTCTTTACTGGGAGGGGAAACCCTGGTGGCATAGTGGTTAAGTGCTACAGCTGCTAACCAAAATGTCAGCAGTTTGAATCCACCAGGCGCTCCTTGGAAACTCTATGAGGCAGAGTTCTACTGTGTCCTATAGGGTCGCTATGAGCCGGAATTGACTCGACCGCAGTGGGTTTGGTTTTTTTTTTTAATTGGGAGATAAAATACCATTCAGAAAAATGCATTTAATGTAAATATATAGCTTAACTTCAACAAATTTTTATAAAAGTAAAGACCTGTATAATCACCACCCAGATAAACAGAACATTACCAGCACCCCCAAAGCTTTTGTGCTTCTTCCCAGTTACAACCCCATTTTTCCCTAGCAAACGTCACTGTGCTTTGTAATCAATTACATGCTTTTGTTTATAGTCTTACCATCTTCCTCTGCATCTTTAAATGCTATAGTTTAGTTAGACTATCTTTAAATTTTATATAAATGAAATATCTTGTGTCTGACGTCTCAGTCTACCTTCTGTTTGTGGGATATGTCCATGTCATTGCAAACAGTTGGAGTTTGTTCATTTTTATTGCTGTCTGATACTCCGTTGTATGAATTCACCATTATTTATTTAACCTTCTACTATTGGTGGATGTATAACTTGTTCCCAGTTTTATTTCCTATAAATAATGTTCTTGGGTGTATTCTTGTTCATGTCTCCTGGTACTCATATGCAGATATTTCTGTTGGGCATCTACCCAGGAGTGGATTTGTTAGGTTAAAATGTTTCAAATATCTTCTTCTACTCTGTGACTTGCCTATTTTCTTAATGATGTCTTTTGAGAAATAAAATTTCTTAACTTTATGTTAGTGTAAGATTTATCCATCTTTTCATCCTTTTGAGGAAATTTCTTCCTGACTTGATGTTTTGAAGCAGTTCTCCTGTATTACCTTCTGAAAGCTTTATTACTTTGCTTTTCAAATTTGTGCTTACAATCTACCGGGAAACATTAGTGTTGTTTCCAATTTTTGCCTGTTTTTAACAGGTTTTGATGGTAAGGAAAAGAGCTGCTATGGATATTTTGTACATGTCTTTTACTGAACATATGCACTCCTTCATCTTGGGTACATATCTGTTGTTGTGTGCCGTCGAGTTGATTCTGACTCATCGTGACCCTATAGGACAGAGTAGAAATGCCCCATTGGATTTCCAAGGAGCGGCAGGTAGAGTTAAACTGCCAACCCTTTTGTTAGCAGCCAAGGTGCCTAGAATATTCAAATCCATGGAGACAGAAAGTAGAATAGAGGTTACCATGGGCCGGGGGGAGTAGACAGTAATTGTTTAATGAATATGGAGTTTGTGTTTGGGATGATAAAAAAAGACCAGAAAATAGATAGTAGTGATGGATACACAGCATTGTGAATGTACTTACGCCACTGAATTGTATATTCAAAAATGGTTACAATGGTATATTTTATTTTATATATATTTTACCACAGTAAAAAAAGTATACTCCCTTCTATCAGTTCAGTGAAGTGTATTAATAGATGATGCCTTTGGAGAGCAAGGGGTTGGTTAGTATGAATTATAATTTTGTGATACTCTTATTTTAGTAAAACAAAGCATAACCTTGGAGTTGACCTATGATCTCAGAATATGTACTTTCTGTATATACGTTTTCCTCCATGATGCCTCCTATACTAATTCTAAATTTAGATGTCATCAAATATAAGAGTAAAAGTCTTTTCTCAGATCTAAGATTTTAAATATTACAAAAATATATGTTACTTTTTTTTTTCCTGTAGGCTTTATTTTAAACCTCTGGTAACAAATAAATGTCCCACTCTATGTTCCGTTCCTTAGTTTCTGTTCTTTCTATGACAGTTATTAGAATGCAACTCGTTGAAGTTCCCAGTCCCCATAAAGGTAATATAAAAATCATTTGCATTTATGTACAACAATTCCTTTCATTTGGGACTCTCACAGTACTTTGTAGGCATTTTCTGATGTAGAGTGTTATTCGAAAGGATCCATTGACAATTAAGATTCTTCCTTCATACCTTCATTCTGCTGCTTTTTTTTTTTTTTTTTTTGTGGCTAAGAGGAAAAGAAAATAAGAATCTAAAGTCTTAGGAAAGCTGAAGGTCTAATCTAGTGTGTTATTATACTTTTTCTGGGCTCAAATATTTGGAGAAATCATTTGAAAATGTGGACGATTAACCAGAAAGGAAATGGCCAGATAGTGAGGAAGCCCAACAGACACCAATTTATTGCAATGCCCTCTGCAGTACCTGAGAAGCTTGGTGTTGTTGTTGGGTGCTGTCGAGTTGGTTCCAACTCAGAGTGACCCTGTATACAACAGAATGAAACACTGCCCGATCCTGTGCCATCCTCACAATCGTTGTTATGCTTGAGCCCGTTGTTGCAGCCACTGTGTCAATCCATCTCATTGAGAGTCTTCCTCTCTTTCACTGACCCTGTACTCTACCAAGTATGATGTCCTTCTCCAGGGACTGGTCCCCCCTGATAACATGTCAAAAGTGTGTGAGACGAAGGAGCATTCTATCTGTACTTCTTCCAAGACAGATTTGTTTGTTCTTTTGGCAGTCCATGGTATGTTCAGTATTCTTCACCAACACCATAATTCAAAGGCATCGATTCCTCTTTAGTCTTCCTTATTCATTGTCCAGATTTCACATGCATATGAGGTGATTGAAAACACCATGGCTTGGGTGAGGTGCACCTTACTCCTTAAAGTGACATCTTTGGTTTTTAACACTTTAAAGAGATCTTTTACAGCAGATTTGTCCAATGCAATGCATTTTTTGATTTCTTGACTGCTGCTTCCATGGGTGTTGATTGTGGATCCAAGTAAAATGAGAAGCTTAGCGATAGCTATATTACAAGAGGCAGGCTCAACCCCTGAGGCTTAGGCTACTACATAGTCATTGTTTTCCATTGTTCCTAGAGACAAGCACCATTCTGTTCTCATAGGTGCATCTTGCTTGGATGCTTCTCTTGATTAAGTTCATTACATCCACCAAACCCATTGCTGTCAGTCTATTCTGATTGATAGTGACCCTATGAGAAGATTGCATCAACAATAGCGCAGTCTATCTGTGTTGGCTGTTGTCCTCTAGGGGGGCAGCAGAGTAGTAGTTCTCATCTACTTGGAAGTTACTGGAGGAGTCTGGAGTCGTGGGGTTGTGGGGGAAGCCGCAGTCTAAGAGCAAGACCAGGAGACAACCAGTGGTGGAAAAGTGTCAGGATGTCAGGATCAAGGAAATATGAAAACGCATACAGGTATCTCTGGGTGCAGAAGGGTAAGTCAGCCAGAAATGAGAGCTGGGTTTGTTGGCAGTTAAATAAATAGAGAAGGTAATATTTACTTGTTCGTCAATTGTTTTCTAAGTACCTGATTTGGGATTCAATAACGAGTTCTCTGCTGAATATGGTATTAGTACACATCAACAAGCAATTGGATACAATCTGTTACGTGCTTTTAAAAATGCCCAAAGTGCTGTGGGAATTCAAGAACAGTGACTGGGGAAGAGCAGGTGGGGACAGGGAGAGGAGTGGTCAGTGGTGAAGGCTTCACATGTGGGCTAAATTGGTATCAGGTCTTCGAAAATGGGTAGTCAAAGAAAGAATTGAGAGGCGTTCTGGGCAGTGGTGAGCTGTTGGTTTCTATAACAGAGGCTCCACTTGAGGGATACAGTCGTCCTCCCCACCCGTACATCTCCCCTCTAAAGCGGAATGGTCCATAGACTCTGAGGATAAGGTCCAGGAACCTCTTTCATCAGTATCACTAGCTGTCATGGCTCTTTCGGGGTTCTTTCTTAAGAGAATGAAGACTAATTTGGTTTACAGAAAATTGGGAGATTTTATTATTTTGTTGAAGCCAAAAAAAACCCAAGGGAGATAGGCAATTTGAGCTCTCACATCTGCTACGACACTCAAGGCAAGGACATGCAGATGGGGAAGAGGTAGTTTACCAGGAAAGGTAAAATATGTCAACTTATCGTCTAACATTTGCTCACGGTTCTCTTTGTAGCTCCTCATTGTCAGATCTAGGCATCTTGTGACCTCTACACTTCAGTACTGAAGAATACACGGTTTTTTAGACTTGAATCCTTCCTCTTCACTGAGCATCCGTAGATCAGATGATTATCCAGAGAAATATGAATCTTACAATCAACTAGGGGAGTAGTGACACACATCCTATGAAAAAATGAGCAGAGGTTATCACTGGTTGACTCATTTGCTTTTTGATGCCATGAAGGGTAGGGATAGTAATATCATTTTAAAATGGAGAATTAAGACCCTGGACTTCCAACACCTAAGTAAGGAATCCCAGAAATTCTCCTCAATTCCACCCGAAGCAATATTATGATTAACCTTAGTGCCTGGCACAGTATAGGCACTTGGTCAATAGTTGTCAAATAGGTGAATGAACCCATCAATCAATCAGTTGGCCTCTCTGAAACCAAAGTCACTTGTGAATACTTGAATCTGCTGTTCTCTGGCTCTTGCCTATAACAAATTTGAAAACATGGATGCTCGTGATAGTCACAGAGACAGGCTAGCTGACAAGTCATTCTGCTCTCTAAAGCAGAGCTTCCCAACCAACTTGCTGAGAACGGTTTAATATGAATGCTGTGAGACACTGGTCAATTCTGTCCTTGGGAGGGCAAGCAGGCTTAGCTGCAGCTAAGACTCCTAAGCCAGTGGCCTCAGGTCATGAAGAGCCTCATCTGAGGCTCCTTAGAGGGCAACATGATTGGAGAAGAATCCGAGCGTATGCCCCATATCCCCACAAACTCGAAGAGTGAAATCTGGCATTTTCTGCTCTGGCTGGAAATGCTGAGTGTCTAAGGAGATGCTCCCTGACCTGGATGTCTACCTCAGCTGCCAACTGTGGAGTGCGGCTGCCCATTTTGGTCAAGAGACTAGCCATGGTGAAGAAGTTCATGTTCCAGCTAACCTAAAGCATGGCATGTAACCCAAGGGTTAGCCATTTGGGATTTGTACGGGGCTGACTGTGGGCTCCTGGTGATACAGTTCTCAAATCTATCTTCACTAATATCTAATACTTTGGTCAATTTGTGACTGATGGACAGCAGAGTACAATCTAGCTCCACTGTAACTGTAACTACTCTAACAATGCAAGTATGGTCTGCAACTAAGCGTCATCATTATTTTGAAATATTTGCTATGAAAAAGTTTTCTTGTGTTCAAATCCCTTTATACGAACACAAGAAAATTAACCATTAAATTTGTCAATGGACTTTAAGCAAAAGTTGTTAGGTTCTTTAAATGTAATTTCAATTCTTTTAAATATTTAAATGGTTGTTAAAAAATGGTTTTGAAATTTTTACCACTTGCTTTTGGGGACTGTTTCTCAACAATGATGACTGTCAAGAATTTGAGCAGATCTTCTTTAAGAAGTCTTGTCAGGAATTGGCAGACAGCCATTTCAAGCATAAAAACTGAATTAAAAGTTTTATGTTCATTGGCGAAACTTCAGCTTTCTCATCAGATATTTGAAAAGATTTTATTTGGAAATTTTATCAAATTTACTATATTCTTACTCAAATAATGCATACCTTCTACATTTGTTTGCCAACCGTGCCCTCCTCTCGTGAGGTATTTTTATAAGCACATGATGCTAAATTTTTTTTTACAGCAACATGTAAAAAATTGGCATAGTGGCACTTATGAAAATACCTCACAGCGTGAGGGTGTGGTTGGCAAATAAATGTAGAAGGTGCGTGTTATTTGCATAAAAATACAGTAATATCAAATATCTTCTTCTAATACATTTAGTTTTCATGTAATTGTATATTAAAAAGGAAAGCTAATTTTTTTTTCACCAAGCTCTCCATAGAATCTTCAAAATAACCTCCAATTTTTCTTTAGTGTGCCATACACATATATCACCTACTATGAGTACCAAGATGTGTCCCCTTCCCCAAAATATGGAGGAAAATGTGCTCTAAATCTCTGAGACTGGTTCGGTCACTTACCTTGTCTTTGTTTGGTCTCCTGCAGAGCTGTCTTTACTAAACCACCAAACCGGTTGCCTTTGAGTCGATTACTACTCATAGCAACCCTGTAGGACAGAGTAGAACTGCCCCATAGAGTTTCCAAAGCTGCAATCTTTACTGAAGCAGACTGCCACATCTTTCTGCCACTAAGCGGCTGGTTGGTTCGAACCACTGGCGTTTTGGTTAGCAGCTGAGCGCTTAACTGCTGCACCACCAGGGCTCCTTGAACTGCCTTTAGATCTCATGATTTAATTCTTTGCCCTTGACTTATGTCAAGGGTCAGAAAGTTGCTGCATTTTAGTGTTTTAGGTATTGTAGTAAGTTACCCAGCTTCCATGTGGTAGGGACATGTTTTAATGTCTTTTTCCAATAATGAACTGGTATGATCTGATACGAATTTATTTTATTATGCAGTGGGAACTGAGAAACCTGTTGGATTTCCTTTTTTCATTGGCTTCCAGGATGGTAATTTAATTCTCAACTGCAGTAACCATTATCGTTAAGACTTATTAAACCAGGTACCGCTGACTCCGTTCTGACTCATGACCACCCCGTGTGCACTAGAGCAGAACGGTGCTACATAGGGATTCAATGGCTGTGACCTTTCAGAAGTAGATCACCGAGCCTTTCTTCTGAGGTGCCTCTGGGTGGATTTGAACCACCAACTTTTCCGTTAGTAGCTCATTGCTTAACTGTGTCACTCAGGGATGCCTAAGACATATTAGAGCTATAGCAGTTTGATATTTAAGAAGAATCAAGTAAATTATACAGATAAGCAGTCGAAAGTTATAATCCTCCATTCCTTGCAAAGAACTTGGTGTTCTCTAAAGATAAAATAGCTTAATCATTTAGATTGATCTACATATAGATTTTCCTTCGTTTTTTTCTGGGCTTTTTTTTTTTCCCCCTAATTTGTGAAATAATAGCTCTTCTAATCTCCACACATCTTTCTTGCCTGATATAATCCTCGATAGGAATACATACCACTCCCCTAATCTCCATATATATAAAAGTCAGACAGCTTAGGATCTGTACAAAACAAGCTGCTTCTTATGACCCAGGAAGACTGAAATGGTCTACAATATTGGAATCTGACTTTGCATTATTGCTTACCAGGGAGGAAAGAAAGAAGATCAAGCCCCTGAAAAGTGGGGACAACGAACATCTTGTCTCCTGCTGCACAGAGGAACACAGTTTTTAAAGGACCTTTATAGATTTGGGTCAAATTGTGTATCTTTGAGATATGTTAAAGGTGTGGCATTGTCCAGTGTTTTTTTTTCCCCCCAGAGTTCCTTGTTATAGGACTGTAACATTTCCCAAATAACTGTGAACCAGCTTTGTCTTTTCCAGGTTACCCTCTGACGGACCTCTCGTTCCTCATACGCTTCCCCTTCTACACTGTGTCTGATGTATCTGTCGTCCTCTGTGTGAGGTATTTATTTTAAGAGATCTCAGTTTCTGAAGAGGGGTAGGAATTGGTGTGTGCCCTTATCATTTTATACATATGTTTCTTAGGATTGTATTTAGTTTAGATGAGCGCACCACTGTTTCCTTCTGCGACTTTAAACAGTTAAAAATAAACGGTATTTTATTCTCTCTTTCGTGTGTGTCTGCCTGGGTTCCCCCGTTAGCTTAAAATTCTCTGAGGACAGTGCTATGTCTCGTCTTTAAAAAAATGTAGTCACCAATGACTCTAGTATATTCTGACGAAAACAATAGATGCCTTGCCGAATATCCCACTCAGCTCGGTTTTGACCAGTGAAACATGACTTTAAAGGAAGTTTGGGTGGGCCGGAAGTCACACGTCTGGGAATTCAGAGAGACCCAGATTCCCTCATTTAACCTGGATGCTATTTTTCTCTGTGATTTCTGGCAGATTTTTCCATTTTCCAGTTCTGTTTTCCTTATCTGTAAAATTGAGGAATTTGGGCTAAATGGTCTCCAAAATTCCTGTTGTCCAATATTTCTGACACAATTCTATCTTCCTGAGGAAATCCATTATTATACGCCTCAAAATATCTTTGATAAACCCTTGATTAAAATGAAAATGAAACTCGAGGCTCGAAGTTATCACGGTGAAACCTGTGAGAGCTGGAAATCTACGAGACTGCCTTGTTTTTCCAGGTCTTGCAAGTTTTCTGCCTTTGACGGGTGTATAGTCTTACCACTTTTCTGTCTCTCGTTTTAGTGGAAAATATTTGAGTTTTCCTTCTCTGACAAGTTTCCACCTTACACGGGTTCCGGCTTTCACAGGTTTTACTATATTATTTCTTAAAGCAGGAACTTGGAGAGCCTGATAAGCTGTTGACACAAATGCTTTTGAGAATTAATCACGGATTAATTACTAGCTTTTGTTTAAATAGACAAAAGTTTAGAATATATTTGCATATCATCACTTACACAAAATTTAAGTAAATCTGTACTTACTCGTGTCTAGTCACTAAAAATTGAGTCTATAATCTCAATTAATTTACTAAAAGGGGGGTAGCGGTTAAGCACTCAGCTGCTAATGGAAAGGCTGGCGGTGGGAAGCCACCCAGCGACTGCAGGGGACAGAGAGCTGGTGATCTGCTCCTGTAAAGACTACAGCCTAGAAAACCCTATGGGGCAGTTCTACTCTGTCACACGGGGTCGCTAGGATGGCATCTAACACCAATAACAACAACAAACTTTCCCATGCTATTTAAATTTTTATTTTAATAGTTCCATTCAGATTATAAATATTTATTATAATTAAATGCGTTTGAAAAAATCTTTGTTGTAGAAAACTGTGTTTTTCTATTTAAAACTGTACCCTGTTCATCATGGAGATTGTGTATGCTCACAGACCCTGTGATGATTAACCTGCTATGACCTCACTGATTTTGTTTTCATTAAACTCCACCAGTATCAAAACGGTGTAGATTCTCTTAGAATGAGGACACATGGGAGGTCCTGTTCCAAGTAAATAGTCATTTTGCAAGTAAAATAAATGTCTGTAACAGATTGACTTTAAAATGCAAGGTAGAATACTAATTTTTTTACAACCGATGCTAAAATACCTCCCAGTTATCTCAACCTGCTGTTTAAAATTGAGAAATCGAATGCTCTTTCTTGTTTTGATAAATGTCTAACGTACAGAATATCTTTAATGAATTTGTTGCATTTCTAGAAAACAATGCTCATGTTTGGTTTAGGATAATTCAAAACAGCTGATAAATATTTATGCCATGAACCTCTTCCCTTATCACCCAGTCTCTGGGAGAACAATATTGTTACCTTTGGTTCATGGGAGATTGTGTTCACCTCCTCGTCTTCTCTTTACACTCTCCCAACTGCTAGTTGTGATGCTCTGACCCACACAACGGGAGAGAGTGGATGCTCTGGTACCAGTAACAGCACATGCCCTCTAGCTGTCATGGGCTGCCAGTTCACCTCCAGCTGGGGTATGGGAAAAGGAAGCTGAAACTAGGTAGGAGAAAATTTAGGAAAACTGTGAGGGAGTATATGGAACATATAGGTAGTAATCATATTTTTTCTTAGAAGAAATACAACCAAAATTCTCCTTCGAAGCAAGGATCAAGAGACTTCAGCTAGCTTACTTTGGACATGTCATCAGGAAAGACTCAGCACTAGAGAAGGACATCATGTTTGGTCAGTGAAAACGAGGAAAACCCTCAATGGGATGGACTGACACAATGGCAGCAACAATGGGTTCAAACATGACCAACGTTCATGAAGAGATGCTGGACGGGGCAAGTTTTATTCTGTTACACATAGGTCGCTATGAGTCAGCTCCAAACTCCATGGCAAGTAACAGCAATAACAATCATCTTTTTGAGAATAAATATGAGTATTTGCCACTTTACATGAAACTAAAGTTGTTGAAGATGAAGTTATATAAAACAAATTCTATTTTCCCACTCTTGTCAATCATTATAAATTAAAAATACATTCCATGTAAAGTAGTTCTACCAATACATTGGATTAATACTTTTTGTTTAGAAAAGGTTAAATTAGTGGCAGTCTCTATAGCATATTAGCAAGGTAAAATATGAGAAGAAATATTCCTGAAGTTGATCTTCCAACCAGGCATTGATTTTTCCATTGAAGCATAATTCCATGCTCACTGTTATCTTTCAATTATTACAACCGTCCAGAAAATAAATAGTACCGAAATAGTAATTTTCCCTGGATTAAAAATACCAAGCTTGTACATTAGAAATTCAGAACTTTATTGCTGGAGTGTAAATTTAGGGATGGTCTGAAAAGGACCCTTTTCTGTAATTGCCTTTTTCCTGTTTATCAAGAGAATATTGCACTTGTCCCACATGACCCTACTCATTGACCTCAATTGTTTGGTTCAGGATTGGGCACACTTCACCCAAGCTGGGGCAGAATCTCTTCTTTCTGAGATTTTTGATATTATGGCTAAGAATAGGGTCAGTGTGTCTCTGGAGGCTAAAAGGTTAGCATGTAAACATCATCGTTGTTGGCAGTCATGGGTATAGCAGATAGAGAAGAAAGTGTGAAGCAGCAGGGAAAAGAGGTGGGGGACATCCCAAAGACTCTCAGGTGTTGGATTCCAGCTCTTCCTGAGAACTGCTTGCACAATCTGTCCTCCCTATGTCATTACTGTCCAGTTATTTCCTAAGATACTTCTTGACCCTTCCAAATATATTCCCATTTTGTTTAAGCCAGATGGGATCTTGTCACTTATAACAGGTATAATTTAATTAATGTGACTTCCTTTTATTACCTTGTATCTGGTCACCAACTATATCTGGTAGAACTGCACTGAAATATACCATGTCACCAGAAAGTAACATCGTATATATCCATGGTCTCTACAGAATGGGCTTGAGTTTGAAGTTGAGGATTATGAAATCTTATCTACCAATAGCAAACCAAACGTATTGCTGTTGAGTTGATTCCGACCCATAGTGACCTATAGCACAGAGTAGAACTACCCCATAGGGTTTCCAAGAAGCAGCTGGTGGATTTGAACTGCTGATCTTTTGGTTAGCAGCTGTAGCTCTTAACCACTGTGCCATCAGGGCTCCTATCTACCAAGAGTTCCCTATGTATCAGTAAATTCATAATTTTGAATATTGAGTTAACTTAGAATAATGGATATGAGCATTCAAGCATAAGAGGAAATACAGACATGGAAGTGAGTCTAGCTGTGAAATAGTTGCATATCCCTTTAGTTGCTGTCAAGTCGATTCCAACTCATGGGGACCCTATGTGTGCAGAGTAGAACTGCTCCACAGGGTTTTCAAGTCTGTGACCTTTGGAAGCAGATCACTAGGCCTATCTTCAAGGTGCCTCTGGGTAGGTTCGAACCACCAAACTTTCAGCTCGTAGTTGAGCACTTAACCATTTGCGCTACTAAGAAAATTTTAAAAATCTTCTTAGAGATGAAAATGGCCATAGAGATCACCTTATTCATTTGTTACATTTCTTCAGATGGGTAAACTAAGAAAGAGTGGGGAATTGGCTTATAGTAATTAGTAGAAATATTATTCTGGTTTCTTGACTACTAGATCAGTGTTCATTTCTCTGTAGGTGGAAGAATACTAACTTCCTGTTTGACCTTTTCTCTCCGGGTCTCAGTTTGTCCTCTATAAGCTGAGTGGGTTATAGTAGATAATCACTAAGATCCATTCTGGCTCTAGTATTCTATGATTCAATGATGTTTATGATGCATAAAATCATTATACAATGTTTATGTAATGTCAGAGGATTTTTATTTTGTTTGAAAATCAATCTGGATTTAAATTCTATTGTAAAGAAAAAGACTGATAGAAGGGACAAAAGCCAGGCCAAAGAATAAAAAGCCCAGAAGTGGCAGAAATTAAGACCAAAATGTGATTGATTTATTTGTTGGCGATTTACAAGTTGAATCACTGTAGACTTTTTAGGAGTCATTCTGCCGTTTATATATTTCTTACAAACAGATTTTGCTATTTACGTTTTTGCATTGAGTCTAAGCACAATGTTTTTCAATTAAAAATACATCAGAATTGAGTTCAGAAACTAATTCAGTAAAGAACACTTACAGCTTCAACCTTGAGGATGAAATGTATTATACTTTAAAAGCCTTAGATATGATGATACTATCAAATTAGTCATATCTTAAAACAAGTTATAGGGAGACTATTAACAATAATGTATTTCTAGGTAATGTAGAAATTTTCATGTCATTTAAAAAAAGATAAATTCAAACGCATTTGTTTTATTGGAGACTATCTTGAATCCAGGTGCCACTACTTGTTATCTGCATGTCCTTGGGCAAGTTATCCAACCTCTCTAAGCCTTAACTTCCTTTTTTTTTTTTTTAATAAAATAGAGGTGCCATTTATACTTAATCCAAGGGCTTGTTATGTGTTTTAAATAAGATAGCACAGTGCTTGGCATGTAATAAATGTTTGGTAACTGCTTCTACTAGTAGAATCTATTGAAATATGACATTTAAGCTGAACATAACTTTGATAAAAGGGAAAATATTCCGTCAAGAAGAACTTTTATGTTTCTGTTTACTTTACCATAAATAAATAACTTTATTAAATCAGCCACGTAAGTCTTTAACAATGAATGGGAGGCTTTCGATCCTAACATGTATTTTAGATAATTGAAAATAGTACTTAATATTTATCGAGCTCTTTGTGGTTTACAAATACTTTTATATATAAATAAAATTGTGGGTATATAAATTTGAATTTTCTCTGTCCACCAAATAACCATATTGTTACTTCTACTCTTTAGATGAGGAAACTGATTTAGAGATTTGATGCTCACGCAGCTGCTTGGTGTTGGTGCTGACACTTGAAATTGGTCTTCTGAGTTCCACTTTACTTAATGAATGTTTATTGATCTTTTATTAGGAATAAAGTATCATGATGCTTTATGTAGTGAACACCTATTGATTTGCTCACCCAGCACTTCTCCCTCCAATTGTTTTTTATAAGATTCTTCCCACAGTTTTCTGAGAACTACCACTTCTCACCAAACTCTAACCACAGGATGACTGAGAGAACTTCCATGTCAGCTTCACCCAGTCACAGTTCCTTGTCCAAAAAATCAACTGACACAAAAATGGGTAAGGTGTCTGTGTGCTTTCTGACACCAACTCTAAATGTCTTCTTTCACACCAACTACACGTGCAGCACTTCCTCCTCTGATCCTAACCACCCAGAGCTAGGTCATATCTTACAAATTAAAGGGCACAGTACTCCAGACTGCCAAGTCTGCCCAAAACTTCAGATGCCAGCCACAAGTTCAGGCATCCACAGTGTCCCTCACTTCTAACCTTCTGGCTACAAATTCAGCGGTTCCTACTACCCCTTCAGGACACTAGCTGCAAGCTTAGGGGTCTCTAGGACCACCTCACTTCTGACCTACTGGCTACAAATTTGAGGGTTCACTACTTCCTCTGGTTCAATAATTATCTGAAACAATTCTGTGAACTCAGGATGCTCTGTACGTATGATTACAGTTTTATTATAAAGGATACAAATCAGCACCATCATAAAAGACAGACCTATAGTGTCAGGTCAGATAGGGTCTCAAATACAGAGCTTCCGTGTCCCAAAAATGCATTACCCTCCATGTAGCAATGTCTTTCACCAACCAGGAAGCTCATCTGAGCTTCAGTGTCCAGAGTTTTTTTTTATGGAATTTCATTATATAGGTTTGAATGATTGAATCATTGTCCACATGCTTGAACTCAATCTCCAGCTCCCATCCCTTCTGCAGAGGTCAGATTGATACCATGTAGTGAATCTTTCTGGCATGGCCAGCCCCCACCAAGGGTTACCTAATTAGCATAACAAAGACACTCCAATCACTGGAGAAATTCCAAGTGTTTAGAGGTACCTCCCAGGAACCAAAGACAAAGACCAAATTCTTGGGTAAAGTAATTCTTCACCCCACAATAGGAAATTCAGAAAAGTCTCTGATTTTCTTACCATAGTTCATGGGAGAGGAAGAATGTTCATTTGGGGGAGTGGACACCTGATGCTCCCTTTCTCAAGCCAATTTGAATCCTTTCTCTGAGAATTTAGATGTATAAAAGTGAAAGTTATCTGAGTATCTGGACTAAAACATGTACCACTGGGAGATAATGGTAGTCATAGTCTGCCACTGAGAGGAGGAGGAAGCCTATCTGAGGTGAAACAGAAAAACCAAGAGTATTCAGAAGCCAGTCCAGATGTGAGACAGAAAGAGTCCTGAAGTGACTTCCTAGTTGTTCTGAGCCCAACTGCATTCTTTCTTGGGGTTCTATAATTCACCCCAGTGTCCTTACAATAAATATCCTTTTTTGGTTAAAGTAGTTAGAATTATATTTTTGTTGTATACAACAAAGATTTATAATTAATACCAAATTCAAGATTAATGCCATGAGGTCTCTGTTTCTGTCAGCAAGAAACCCATTTAGACATTTCTCAACTAATATTAGGCTGGTTGTCTAACAAGTATTGGGGAGTTTGTTAAAATGCAGATTCCAGGGCACCATATCCCATAGGTTATAATTCATGAATTCAAGATGTCTGCAATTTGGCCTGGAAATCTGTATTTTTAATAAGCTTTCCAAGTGATTTTGATGCATAGCCAAAATGGGAAACCTTGGGCAGAAATACTTGTGTAAATGTTTTAAGAACCATGACAATGTGACTTAAAGATGGCACAGGTCATACCAATTACCATACATCAGCTGCATTGCAGCTTGAGTACTGATTAAATGGTAAAGTTAAACATTTCCTCTTATGGGGTTATTATCTTTTTAATGTTTAGAATGAGGACTAGAGAGAAAGCAGTGTCAGTACAAGGGGTACGTGGTGGAAGAACAGTATGGAATGGAAAATAGTATGAGGGAAAGGAGTCAAAAATTGTGGGTGGGCAGAGAGAATGGACTCACTTCTCTGCCTGACTCACAGGAGCAATCAAAGCATTAAACATTCATGGCCAGAAGCAAAGGGAATAGCAAAAGCTGAACAAAAGCTTTTTTGATGGAAGAAGTCCTTTCCATGTCTTTGTGTCTCCTTCCTTGACCTGGCCTGCACTGGGAAGGTAGTTCATAGATGTAGAAGATGACGTTTACCTGATCTTTGCTCCCTGATCTCATGGACTATTGCCAGATGGGCATCTTGGAAAGAGTTACTTCATACCCCCAAATTGACCCCGTTGTAATTTACATTTACCTCAGCATCTTCCAGAAGTTCAGGAAATCGGCAATGCATACAGCAGATGTAACCACAATCAAGCTACAAGGACACAGTGAGAAGCTTTCCATCTGAGCAACACTGAACAGCTTCATCGATCTTACCAACACCCTAGAGGTAAGTGTGAGAACAATAAAAAGTGTCTTGGGAACAGAGTGGAGGAAAAGGATGGCATAATGATTCTTGAATTGTTTCTTGGCTTTGGCAAAAAGCATTACTGGGAAATGGAAACTGGGTGTGGCTAAATTCTCAGTATCTTAGAATGTAATTGAAGGAAGGAACCTTAGAGATTATCTAGTTCATAACTTCCTTTTTACAGTTGAGAAACTGAGCTCCGGAGAAAAGAAGTAACACATACAGTTTCACACGTCCAGTTGGTGACAGAGTCAAGTCTAGAATTTAGATTTCCCAACAACCAGCTTGTTGTTGTGTAACCTCAAGTCAATTCCAACTCATAGAAACCCTATAGGACAGAGTAGAACTGCCCCATAGGGTTTCCTAGGCTGAAATCTTTATGAGAGCAGATTGCCAGGTCTTTTCTCCTTCAGGCAGAGCCACTGGTGGGTTCGAACTGCCAACTTTTGATTAGCAGCTGAGCACTTTAACCACTGAGCCACTGGGGCTCCTTACATCTGGCTGGTTGTTGTTCGTTGTTGTTAAGTGTTGTCAAGCTGGTTCCAACTCATAGCGACCCTCTGTACAACAGAACGAAACACTCCCAGTCCTGTACCATCCTCATAATCATTGCTATGTTTGAGCCCATTGCTGCAGCCACCCTATCAATCCACCTCATTGAGGGTCTTCCTCTTTTTCACCGACCTTCTACTTTACCAAACATGATGTTCTTCTCCAGGGACTGATCCCTCCTGATAACATCTAGCTTAGTGTTCAGTAAATGGTCTACAACTAGCAAATCATTGTACTATGTACCCGATACAAAATTACTACAAGTAAGACCAACGACTGTGTATAAGGCATGGGATGAAATGCTGTCTGAGAAGCAGAATTATAACAGCAATCATGTTCAGATTAGACTTCCTCCTTCTGTCACTCCGCTTATTCCATCCCATGGTTACACTGATAATCTAGATGGTGGCAAGTACTTGCTCTCACGGCCAACAGATAAAGGATACTGCTTTTGAAGTAAAGAGGAAAGCAAAAGTACCTATCATTGGTGACACCTTACATTTATTTTATCTTCTGTGATATTTCTTATGAAGACAGAAAAAGTCCACAGGAAAAATCAGCTCTTTGGTAGTTAACTAACATTGATGACTGTCTTTGACAAATCGGGTTATCAATGTTAGTTGACCTGAATGGAGTAGTTGTATAAACTGAGGAGCTGTACAAGTCCACAATCTTTTATTTGTAATTACAAAATCCAAAAATCTCTGAAATACGATCATTTTTCTCAAAATGCACAACAAACTTAGTTGGTAGCAAACCCTGACTTATCCTGATGTTAGCCTGTTTATAGCTTTTACTTAACCTACTTACTGCGAATATTCATAGCTTTGCTGAAGAAATATTAAAATATTCGATTACCTGATGGAGTGTTATGTAATATATTTAAAAGGGTGCTGAATTATCTTGCTAAAATCCAAGTAAGTATTAAGTCTTCAAACACATCTGGCCCCAAAGGTTTTAGGCAAGGAAATTGGGGTCTGTTCTGTAGAGTGAATATTCTGTGCCAAGGACTGAAATTACACTTGATATGGTAAGGGGAAAAGGCAGATTTATGCAGAAGCAATTGTTTTCCATAAATTCCCAGGGAATAAACTGATGCTGTGGCCATTAGAACGGGTATGAATGAGAAGGTGACTGTGTTGTACAGACTTGCCAATACTATGTCTGCCCATCTCCAATGACTGCAAGTGGGGTCATGGAATTCTTCAAATGACGTTATTAGGTCAAAATATGTGGGTCATTATTGTATAGGCTTCTGAGAAGCAGAGCCAACAGTACTTCAAAACTGCAATAGAACATAGCCGTTTCAAGAATCTGGTGACCCTGTCTCATCTAGCATGTTCACCTCCAGGGAGAAGTTGACTTTCTGCTGTTTCCTTCCTAGACATCTTTTTTTGTTCAAACTTGGCCAAGTCACTTGTTCTATGTGTCTCCTTTTTTTTTTTTTTTTCTTTCATTTTAAGTATGGATGGTGTCAATAGCTTTCCTTACCATTCTGGTTCAATATATAAAATATCACTTAAAAAAGATGTAGACTACCACATAGTCCTTTTTTGGAAGGTTACTTGATAGTTCAGGCTTCTGTTCTAATGGAACAGCCTTGGGAAGCTTGTTGGAGTCATGGCTTTAGTTTCAGCCTTAATATTAATTTTCAGCATGACCTTGAGCATGTCACACTAGACAACTGCATCATTTGGAAAACAAGAGACTTGGATCTGATGATCTCTAAGTCTTCTTTTATGGTTAATTCTGAACCTATAAATAACAAGGCAAATAATGGTAATTACAGAAGGACCTTAGTTTGTTTCACAGTTTATCATTTACAGACAACTTTTATATCCATTAAATCATTGGGTCTTTATGACAAACCTGTTAAGGTGTGCTAGACAAGTAGGTATTATTATTTTCTTCTAAAGAAGTTCAGAGAGAAGAGGTGTTACTGGACCAAGATCACAGATCAACTAGTGTCTACTGAAGGGCCAGACCAGGTCTTCTGACTCCTTAACTGCCTACCCTATGTTCTTTCCGCTCAGTCTCACTGCTTCCTTAATTTCAGAGACACTTGCTTAACAGTATCATGAAAATGCCCGCACACTTGTGTGTTCTCAATAGAAAAGAGCATTGGTTATGACCAGCTGCAGGCAGAAAATGTACTTATACCTTATTTGGGGCTTCAACAGTGGATACCAGGCTCAGAGCAGGAAGTTGGTTAGTAAGGGAACCCAAATGTGACTGCTGCAAAGAAGCGCTTATCCAGAGGACATTGGAGGAAGTAGCAGGAGGTGAGGAAGCTCAGGGTGGGAAGAGCGCCATAGACAAGTGGAGACAGCTGGAGCATTCCCAGAGAGAACACCCTTGTGACCTGCCCCTCACGTCCAGAATTTTTTTGAAGTCTAGTGTGAATTGCACGGTCTACGTTTTGAAGGCACTGTACAGCAGTCCCGCCTTATTCGCGGTTTTGCTTTCCTTAGGTTTCAGATACACACGGTTAACCGTGGTTTGAAAATAAACAATTCATAAGTTTTAAATTGCATGCACCGTTCTGAGTAGCATGACGAAATCTCACTCCCTCGGTTCCGTCCGGCCCAGGACATCAATCATCCCTTTGTCCAGAGTATCCATGCTGTATACGCTACCCCGCCATTAGTCACTTAGCAGCCAACTCAGTTATCAGATCGACTGTCTCGGTATCACAGTGCTTGTGTCCAAGTAACACTTA
Source organism: Trichechus manatus latirostris (assembly GCF_000243295.1). Lineage (NCBI taxonomy): Eukaryota > Metazoa > Chordata > Mammalia > Sirenia > Trichechidae > Trichechus > Trichechus manatus. Next base: position 1,397,617 of record NW_004443962.1, on the reverse strand, counting down.
TTATACTTAATAATGGCCCCAAAGCAAGACTAGTGATGCTGGCAATTCAGATATGCAGAAAAGAAGCTGTAAAGTGTTTCCTTTAAGTGAAAAGTATGCATGCATAGAAAAAAACCATGGTATATATAGAGTTCAGTACTATCTGCAGTTTCGGGCATTCACTGGGTGTTGGAATACCTCCTCCACGGATAAGGGGGGACTACTATATTTGGGAAGAAAATAGCCAGGAAACATTTTAGCTTTTGTGGGTCAAGACACTGGTATTCCTTGTTAGCTAGGAAGATATTGGCAAATGCAATTTCAGAAATGTGCAAGAGAGAAGGACAAAAAGAGGAGAGTCAGTTAAAGTATGGGCCTCAGTTTCCCCATCTACAAATTAACCTGGCATTCAAGGCCTTCCGCCATCTGGCTTCAATCTTTTCTAATTCCACTCCTCTCTATATTCTACTCCAGAAAACCCAACTTTGACCTCCTGCCCATGATGCAACATGACTCTGCTTTTGCTTCCCTAAGTCCCTCCTTAATTTCTTCTCTTCATATATTTTAATTCTTCTTGTTTATAAGGCCAGCACAGACACCAGGAAACTTTCCCTAAACTCCCCACCTGGCAGCTGATACTTCTTTCTTATCAAACTAGTCATCTGTTTGACTTGCTGATGCTGTTCAAGAATTCCCACCTTGTATTACAGTCATTGGTTACACGTCCTGTTCCATTACCTGACTGAGCTCCTTGATAACAGACTGTGTTTGACACATGTCTGTGTCCATAGGGAACGAAGAGCTAAGAAAATATTTGAATAAATGAAGGAGTGAATGATATCTAAGATCCCTTCCAACACTACCTTCTATAATTTTAGAATAACATAATATCTTTCCTGAAGCAAGGTGAACAAGATTCCACTTAGAAGTTAGAAACATTTTATGAAGTTATTATGAGACTTGTCCGATTAAAAACTAAACAGTTTTAGCTGAATTATGTTTGTTTCTTAAAAAACAATCCATTCAAAGATAAGTGTCATGTAGTAGAAGAAATACTGTGATGGTTACTGTTATGTGTCAGCTTGGCTTGGCTATCATCCCCAGTGATTTGGCAGATGCTTTGTGACCACTTTCCATTTTGTGATCTGATGTGAGCAGTCAATTAGTTAAAAGGGGAATTTCCTTCCAGTTGTGGCCTGCCTCCAGTATATAAATGGATGTTCTGGCAAAGCTCCCTCTCTCTCTTGAACCTGCACTCTTCTCGTCACCTGACCTCTGGCTCTTGGGACATAAGCCTGACTCCTGTTCTGCTGATTTTAGATTTGCTAGCCCCTACAACCTCGTGAACCAGCAGAGGCCTCCAGCCTGCCACCTGACCTGCAGATTTTGGGCTCATCAGCCCCTACAGCCAGATGAGCCAGCAGATGTCTTCTACCTGCCACTTGACCCACAGATTTGGGACTTGCCAGCCCCCAGAATTGGGTGAGCCATTTTCTTGAAGTAAATTTCTATATTTGTATATATGCTTTACTGGTTTTGCGCCTTTAAAGAACCCTAAGACAGATACTGTCTAGTAATTTTTCTGGAAAGAGTTAATGCACTGCTGTAAGTGTTTGGCTGCTAACCTGAAGTCTGGTGCTTCAAACCCACCCAGTGGCTCCATGGGAGAAAGACCTGGCCATCTGCTTCTATAAAGATTATAGCCTAATCCTGTCACATGGATCACTATGAGTTGAAAACTGACTTGACAGTATCTAACAACAACTACATTATTCTGTTTCTTACTAGCTGTGTGATTTTGGACAAGTGACATCATATTTCAGAGCCCAGTTTTGCTAACCAGAAGCTAATAATACCTGTCTCACAGGTTTGTTGACAGAGTTAATGTGATAATGGAGGTAAAAGTGCTTTATAAACTGAACAGAATGCCACACATAAAAGAGTTTATGTCTTAGTTACCTAGTGCTATTCTACCAAAAATACTACAAGTGAGTGCCTTTAAAAAAACAGAAATTAATTTTCTTATAATTCAGGAGGTTAAAAGTCCAAATCAGAGTCTTGACCATGTTGATTCTATCTGTGGACACCTCTCCTACTTTCTGGTGTCTCTGGCCGTCCTCGGCTTTGCTTGTAGTTGAGTTCTCACATGGCATCTGTCTTCCCTCATGTGTGTCTTTGTGTCTATTCTGCTTTTTATATAACTCAGAAATGATTAGGTTTAGGAACCACCTGTCATTGGTATGACTGCACTAACATAACAAAAGAAAAACCTTATTTCCAAACAGAATCACATCAAAGATACAAGGGCTAGAATTTCAATACACATTTTGCAGGTACACGATTCAATCCGTAACAGGTTATTATTATCATCACTGTCACTATTATTATTTCTTTCGTTATTTTTACTATTATTATTCCATGGGCTATAAATGTGGTCTCTCTACAGCTGCTTCTGTAGGACTCTAAGTGTATAACTGTATTTAGAAGTTGATATCATACCCAATGGGGGATTGAACAACGGCCAATGAATGCTAATAGCACTGGGTCCTTATTTACAGAGTACCTTTCCCCTGAGATCAAAAGCTGTTAAAAGCTAGACTCGTCATTCCTTAATCTATTTCCATTCTATCATTCATCCAACAAATATTTATTGTATGCCTACTATGTGCCAGGCAGTAATTTAGACAACTGGTGGGTCGTTGATATTTTTGATGTCCTGGTTTCATTATGGGAACCTGCAGGTTCATAGAAGATGAGAGTCTTTCACAAAGTCACGTGGGCAAGACAGGGTAAGGGATGCAGAGGTGCAGGCCAGAGGTTAGGGTGGGTAGAGCTACACTGTGCTAAGAATAATTGTTTCGTGAGCTCCAGCTGGGCACTTTTGGTTTGAGTCACACAACTTTATCCACAGCAAACTGGGCCTTTGCCTTATTTGCCCATCATGAGAAATGATGTCAGTGGCTGACTTCTGAAAGGCACATGGTGAAGTCCAGGTTACATGGGTTAGGTATCTGAACTGCTTTGGTCTGCCCAGTTTCAGACCCTTTGGAAAGGAAAGTTGAAAAGTAACTATTGATTGAGAGATTTGAGTCAGTCCCAGTGCTGACTCCTGCAGAGCCTGGCCCCTGGCTGCAGACACATTTCACAGGGTTGCTATTTCACTTTTATCCTCCAGAGAGAACAGGCTCCTTCTTCCAAGTGCAGGAGTTTTAAGATGCTGGGATAAAAGCTCGCCTTTCATGTGTGGGTGACTCAGAGAGCAGGGAGTCAGCAGGAATATAGTGAGGCAGCCCAAGGTGCTACAAGGAAGCGTTAGGCATGCTTCCCGTCGTCAGCCTTGTGGCCTCTCAAAGACATTTCCTACCAAAGGGCCAGGAGTGAGCTTCCCCAGCTTTGGAATAGCCCTAGCTGTTTTATCCAGAACAGGAAAATAGCACAGCTAATTGGTACCACTTTCAATCGTAGCATTGCTGACAATTTGATAAATGAAGTATTAGGAACCCTAAGAAAGAACCAGAGATGACAGGGCCATCTCCTTCCGAAAGCTCACGTGGGGTGATTAAGAACATTAAGAAATAATTAGAATAGAAAGGGCCACCCATTTAACAAATACCGCTTGAATTTGTTTGCCGAATCATAGTCATATCTAACTTCTGTCTTCAACTTCCTTCCAGCTTCTCTTTTATCTCTCTTCCTTAACTCCGTGAGTTCAAGAACAATCTTCAGCTCTATCTCTCCCAAAGACTCTGCTTCCACGGAAGTCCCATTAGCTTCCCTCACTCATATGCCCTAGGAAAAGGACTTGGTGGAAACAGGAAAGGATTTTTAGTTTGTTTTTAGAATATAGTATTTGGGATAATTTTGAAGGAAACAGAAATTAAAAAACAAAAGATGGGGCTGGGAAAGGGTACATCCGAGAATTCTGCAAAAGCCTAGATGCAGGGAAGCAGAAGGTGTGCCTGGGCACCGAGAAAATGGGCCTGCTAGGATATATTGGAGGGTACCACAGGCGAGTAACTTGAGAAAATGTTCTTGTGGATAGCCTTGACAGCCAGCTTAACTTCTGTTTAATTGAATGGGCAATGCTATAAAATTTTGAAAGTGATATTGGTAAACATTTTGTAATTGTCCATATGCAACCTAAATCCTGGGTCTATAGTTACTGTTTCACAGTTCACCCAGCCTGTTAATATGAAGTAGATTGCTCTGAGAAACTAGAACTCCAACATCTTTTCAAATAATAAATACCATTGTAATTCCTGATGAATGAAGGCTCAGGAATATCTACCACAATGGTTTTTTCCAACCATTACTTTACCCAGGATTTGGTATGGATACCATGAATAATTCTCTTGCTCTTGGCAAAATGGCCCTAGAAGTTCAATAATTATAATGAGTCATTAGATTCATTTTGATAAATTATATATTGACTTGGATGAAACAACAGCAATAACAGAAAATTAAAACTCCCATATCTGCCTTCTGACGATCATCCTTTGGATCAGAGCATTACACTTCTCCAAGGTTTGAATATAGGTAGCCATCTGTCACAGCCCCTCACACGGGGCACCATCTGTCACAGCAGCGGCGAATGTCAGGACGGCGGAGACAGTAACCAAACACAACTCTTACAGAGAAGTGGGGCCAGGAGGTTCACTCTGAGGAGTCGACCCCGGCTTCAGTCCCAGGAGTTTATTTATAGTCAATACAGCAAGCAGTGAAGCAAATAACAGAACAATGGGCTTTGGGTGAATAACAATAAGTTT
>NW_004443962.1:1347365-1392772 GCF_000243295.1 Trichechus manatus latirostris | reverse complement strand
AAGTTTCGGGCAAGGGAGGAGGAATTCAGGTAAACAAGCCAATCAGTAACGGGTTTGGAAAAACAAGTCGTGACAAGTCTCAACATGTTGGGGACAAGTAACGGGTTTGGAAAAACAAGTCGTGACAAGTCTCAACATGTTGGGGACAAGTCTCAACATGTTGTGCAGCATAGAGGTCTGTGGGAGCTGCAGTTGTCAATAGTGCAGCCATGTTTAAATGGCATATATCCCCACAGCCATCCTGTTTTTTAGAAGTAGTTTCCTCTTGACCTTCACTTGATTGTTACAATACTCCCAGTGATTTAGGAATCTATGTATTTATCCAGTTGTCTAGCTTTCATTAAAGTAATATTTTCACTTTTACATTTAAGTGTTTCTGTTTCTAATTTCTTAAGAAGCTCATCATTTATGTGTGTATGTATACCACCACTCTATCAAAAATACCTAGAGCCCCAAACTAGCTACAGTCAAAGTGGTATAAAATGGTGAGTGGGACTTGGCCCTGGAATGCAGGAGGAATGGATTCTACAGTGACTCTGCCACTTAATCAACTTTGTGATACTGGGCAAGCCACCTCCTTGCTCTGGGCCTCAATTTTCCTTCAGGAACAGTGTTCCTCCTTCCCTGCCTTCAACTAATAGTTATTGACTGTCAGCTAGATGTGGCACACTGTGCTAGATACTGTATACACAATTACATGGGGCTCTCCCTCACAGACCTTAAAGTCTAAAGGGGAAGACCAAATGCTCCCCAGCAGCTGAAGTCATGAGAGAGGAATGCTTAGGATTCTGTGAGAGCCCAGGGTGAGGAGCCTCAAATTGCATGGGAGGATATGAGAAAGCTTCCCAGAGGAGCTGACAGGTGCTGAGTTTCAAGTGAGCCAGGAAGAGAAGGGGTCATGTAGTCTTCACTAGGAGAGAGAGCAGCATGGATGAACACACGAGGCATGGCACAGCATGGTGCACTTGGGGAGAAAAGAATATACGTGGGGAGAGGTGGGGCCTGGGGCTGGAAGTGCAGTGGTGAAGGCTCTTTTAAGCTAAGCTGAGAACGCCATCACTACTAATTATAGCTACCTTTTATAGAATGAATTGAAAATATAAGTTAAGCATCTTCGTAGATTTAAAGCTTGGTAAAATTAGTATTGTAGAATGTTTAGTTTTTTACCAAACAGCCATTTGTAATATATAGCCTATCATTTCTCCATGTAAGGCTTACATTTCCCAAGTGTAAAAAGTATTAACCAGTTCAGTTGGTTTAACTGAGATTGATTAAGAGTGTCAAAAGGTGAGGAAGTATGGAAATGATGATGTCCTTCCATGATATAAGATTCTACAACCGTTCATTCGAATGTTCATCAAAGCGCTTTAATGAGTTAATCCCAGTTTAACATATTCTTGAGAGCAGTAAGAGTTCAACTACTCAGTGATATTTATACTACTTTAGTTCTCCTGGACATAGACATTTGGGATATTTTTCATTTCTTGCCACAATTTTATAAGCATTCAAATTAAAACTATTTTTCATGTTTATTGTAGCAGTAACATATTAAAAGCTAAACAGAAAACAAAAAGGAAAGAGAATTTAAAGTAAGAAATTGCAATGGGAGAGACATGTTGAAATGGAGTACACTATTCAGTCAACCAATGACACCAAATCTAATCAGAGGTTAAGTTCAACTACTTTTTATTAGTTCTGTTTACTTGATCTATTTAACCTTGTGAGCCTTAGAAATAATCATTCACAAACTTGAAGAGTTGTAAGGATTAGGGATAATATATACAAAGTGTATAGTATATAGAGTAAGTGGTTAACAAATGGTACCACAGTGGCATCACTAGGTGGGTAGGGGGGTGCAGATTGCACCTCCTGACACTGTCAGGGGGGTGACACCAAAATGATCCCAGGGTCTGTGGCAGCAGCAGCCGCAGCTGGCCAGGAGAGGGGCCGCAAAGGCAGTGACATCACTAGCGTTAGTGTCATCCTTCCCCCCATCACCCACCAGTCACTAGAGTTGGTGTCACCCAGTGCGGTAACTCGTAACCCCATCCCCCTCCCGCATCACCTGCCAGTCAGGGTGCAGGCGGCCAAAGAAGGGTTTCCACCTTGGCCAATGGGGAGAAGAGGAGCTGTAGTGGGGTGGAGGGTGGTGCCGCACTGCCCTGCCCTCGTCAGCCGGCCGGCCCACCTCGGGGGGAGGAGGGGGAGTGTGACACGACTTCCCGCACTGTGTGACACCAACGCTAGTGATGCCACTGTGGAACCTATCGTTTGTCAGGCTCGGTGCCAAGTTCTTTCTTGGCCCTGCCTTTAGGACAGGGCAGATGAGTGAGGGGAGCCAATGGGACTCTGTGGGAGCAGAGACCCTGGGAGAGAGGGAGCTGACGTTTGTTCATGAACTCTCACAGTTAAGAAAGAGATAAAAGTGAAGCTGGAAGGGAGTTGAGGACAGAATTTAGATACTGAATCATGCGGAGTTAGGGAGGTGAGGATGTAAATGAAAGTTAGGTGCAAGGCTAGTGGCCAAGTATAAGGAAATACTCCAGGATCAAATTGCTGAGTGGGTGAGGTCAAAAGATGAGGGCTAAATTTGCAAGTGGTGCAAGTTCCAGGATATCGGAGACTTTGGCTTTCCTTGTCCAGAGCATAGAATAGTGGTTGGCGCAAAACCAAAAAGCCAGACCCATTGTGGTTGGGTCGATTCTGACTCATAGCGACCTTACGGGACAGAGTAGAACTGCCCCATAGGGCTTCCAAGCAAGAAACTGCCGACCTTTTAGTTATAGTCATAGTTCACTGCGCCATCAGGGTTCCACTTGGCGCAAGGTAGGTGCTTAATTTTTGTGAATGGAAACAAGGTATGTGAGTGTTATGGGTTGAATTATGTCCCCCCAAAAGATATGTTGAAGTCCTAAACCCCAGTACCTGTGAATGTGACCTTATTTGGAATTAGTGTCTTTGTAGATGTAATTGGCTAAGTTCACATGAGGTCATACCCGAGGAGGATGGGTCCTAATCCAACATGACTGGTGTCCTTCTAAGAAGAGGAGAAGAGACACAGAGAGACAGACACAGAGGGAAGATGGCCGTGTGAAGGTGAGGCAGAGATTGGAGTGATGCTGCCACAAGCCAAGAACACTGGGGGCCACCAGAAGCTGGAAGAGGCAAGGAAGGGTCTTCTCCTAGAGCCTTCGGAGAGAGCGTGGCTCTGCTGACACCCCAAATTCAGGCTTCTGGCCTCCAGAACTGTGAGAGAATAAATCTGTGTTGTTTTAAATAAATAAATTTGCACGTGGTCAGAATTTCTTTTTTGCGGTCCCAACTACTTGGAAACTCAAGGTTGGAGCCTCAAAGGAGCTGCACCGCAAAGGGCAGGCCTAGGGGAAAACCTGTGCAAGATTCAGTCCCTGCAGTCAAGGAACTAACAGTATGCTAGGACAAACAAACATGAAAACTGCTCATGCTAAATCCAAGGATGAGCATGCTAAGGGCTTTAACTCCTCTAATCTAACACTGTAACAGCTACCAAAAATGGTCAAGGCTGTTTGCAGAATTTAATATCCATCCATCAGGTATTAGAAGAGTTGTGTTCTAAATGGACTTCTGAGAGTGTTAAGGTCCTATCCCAAATCCGCATTCAGCATCTCCCCTCCCCTCATCTTCTCTCACTCCAGTAACACCAGGTCTGTTTGCCCCACTTTAAATCCAACCTGGAGTCCCTGGGTGGCACATATGGTTAAGTGCTTGACTACTTGCCAAACGTTTGGTGGTTTGAACCCACCCAGAGAACGTTGGAAGACAGGCCTGGTGATCTGCTTCCAAAAGGTCACAGCCTTGAAAACCATGTGAAGCAGTTCTACTCTGCACACATGAGGTCCCTGTGGGTCAAAATCAACTCGCCGGCAACTAAAAACAACACATCAAACCTACACACTCTCTCCACTGAGACTTTACTGCTGAAGCCTGTACCAGAGATAGCTTTTATCTTCTCCATTGGAAAGTTGTCTTCATCCTTCAAGGTTCCCTGCCAAAATAACATGCTCCTTTTCATGTGCTCTTGTTAACCAGTTGGCCTTCAAATTGTTTGCAACTCAAGGTGATCCCATACGGGTGAGAGTAAAATGGTGTTCCATAGGGTTTTCAATGGTTGATTTTTCAGACATAGATTACCAGGCCTTTCTCCTGAGGAACCGCTGGGTAGACTGGAACTGCCAGTCTTTGATTAGCAGCTGAGCTCTTACCTCTTTCACTACCCAGGGACTCCTGTAGCACTTGCTTATCCAAACACTGGAGGTGGAAGATGTCTTCCCTACTAAGTAAATGTTCTTGAAGCTTGGTGCAAAGGCCAAACATTTAAATTATGTAAGATATTGGTTGGAATTTTGACTCTACAGTTCACTTGATCTATGTGTTGATAAAATTATACATCTTCTCAAAGTCTCAGTTCCTTATCGGTGTTATATGGGGATTTAATAAGATAATGGATAGAAAGCATGCATTATGATGTTAAACAAAACTTAGGATGTTTTGTTGGTTGAATTCCAAGTTGTTGAATTCATAGGATAAGCCTGGTCAAGTGCTTTATACGAGGTTGTAGGGGCCACCTTCAGCTCAAGAAAGAAGTTTGATTTCCTAAATTATCATGCTGTCCTTTCGATGAATTCTCTGACACCGTGTAAGGACAAATTATTCTCCTCTCTTGGCAATTTTACTATAGTGATAAAAGGGTGACATTTTAATTTTATTGACTATATAATCCACACAGAAAGACGCTTAAATCAATTTCATGAACTTATTTGATTTTCTCAGTGTTGATTTCTCTTCTGAATTGTGATTTTCAGTTTGTCATTATGATGGATAACCTATTTCATTTCTTGGTTTTATTTCCTTTCAGCTTGGTTGCATTCAAACTTCCATGATCCTCCAGAGCCTGGGTGATACCTGTTGTACATTCTCCCCCTTTAAAAGTAGGGGGAAAACCCCCAAAATGTAGAGAAGGCACCATTTCTATTGGCAATTCTGTCACCTCCATTTGTGTTGCCCGAAAGTGTCTGCTTTCGGTACTTACAAGACATTAGTCTTTTGGCACTATTAACCGGAGCAAATAATGCTGAATGTAATAATAGCAAATAAGTTGGCATGTGCACCAGTGTGGAAATAAGGTTTACAAATGCACGGTAAAAACTCAAACATCATTTTAAATGTGCTTCTCGAGCATACTTATATTCAGTCAAGAGAATACCACATCCATTATTAGAAAGGTGGAGCATCTCTTCGTCTTCTGGGAGGATTCTTCATAAATAATTACTATATTTAGCCATGAGAGCTAACATCTCGTGTAAGGGGGAAAAAGTTCAGGGAGAAAACCAACAATTGAGGCATTTTAAGTTCTCTGCTTACAAGGAGAAATAATCATTGAACAAAACTAAAGGGAGTGGATAACAGGATCAAACAGTAACATTCAGCTACATTCAGGGCTTGAAATTGAAAAAATAAAAATCTGAGAAATATTTGTCATTCATGTATTCCTTTGTCCAAATCATTCCTTCTTCCTTTGCCTGGGGCAGGATACCAGCTCAGCTCATGGAGGTTCTATGGGGCCAAGCAGGAAGATTGTTAATGAAGATTATGTATTCATGTTTGTATGCGGGATGAGAGTGGAGAGACAGTGGGCATTTGGGGAGGTGGGAAATGCCAAAACCAAAGGGAGAAGAAATCAGCGTACAGAAGAGCTTTCTGTGCAGAGCAAAAGCCTTGGTTCCACCTCTAACTAAATAACCTCTGTTCTTACTTTCTCAACAGCTGATCCATTAGAGTCATCTCAATCTTTAAATGATTAAAGAGAAGAAAATAAGACAACGTAAAAAGTTCTGGAAAACATTTTTTTTAAGATATAAAATATAAAATCTATTTGTCTTTTATGGGGGGGAGATGGGAGGGGTAAATTGTAGAGTGTCAATATTTCCAGCAATTGGTCATGAACCTCCAAGCCCCTGCTAATAATGCCCTTGGGTTAATACACCCGGGGGACCCATTATGCTTTTACCGTTATTTAATTTCTGTTGGCTGAAATTACTCATTCATCTTTTCCTCCCTTTTCAATGGCAGATTTTTTGGCACCAGTAATATGGCTAATTGCTTCATTTCTGCATTTCACTTTGCCTGGGTAGCCACAGCTACTATGTGAATTGGGATTTGAATATAGACATAAACCAGAAAGATTTCTACCAAGTAAAATCACTAGTAATGAAAGGGATCCTTGCCGTTATTCATCACACAAATGATACTCTTGCACCACATCAATCAAGCCTCATGAAGAACACATTATAGAGGTTGTTTATTGTTGGCAACATATTTAGTATAGTTACCATTCTTTGATTGTTTTCACCCAGTGAAATGAATAGAATTCTGAAATAACAGCTTGCTGTATAACACAAATAGGAAAAGTCCCCCAATCAAAAAATGCACATATATGTACACGCCATTGTGGAGGGGGCTGTCATGAGATTGCCTCTGGTCTTGTTTATTATTTGCCACTTAACTTGAGAAAACATTTTTTTTCTCTTGGGCCTCAGCTCATGTCTCACTTCTGTCTACTAAGAATTTGGACTTCAAGACTTAACAACATTTTTCTCCAGTTGCGAAACTACGGTGTAAACTATGAGTTCACAGACTATTGGTAGACTCTGGCACCTAGAATAGTACCTGGCACGCAGTAGGTTCTTAATAAATATTTACTGGATGAATAACTGACAAGCTTTGGTTACATTTGTTAATATTTTGGGACTGATTATTCACGTGCTCCTTTTACTAGAAAAATAGCAAGCATCCATTTATTTGGATTTTTTTTTGTGGGGGGAGGGAACATAGGATAAGGAAATGACATTTATTGAAAATGTCTACATTCCTTTGACACACCATTTTTACAGTGCCTTTTGAGATGAAGTCTTGATGTATATTTAGTCTACTCAGCACCAGAACTCAAAGATTAAGTTGGTCTTTATAATGATCCCAATCAAATTCAAGAAGATAGTTTTGCATGGCCATGCAGCCCCAGAGTGAAAAGGAGTAATCAGTCAAAAAGTGCTATTTCCCACTATCCTGCTTGGACTGATTATTTCAACCTGTGTCTGCTTGGGACCTAAATAATAATGAGATTGGCACACCCTATTTTAAATGGGCCTTATGCCAGTGTAACAGATGGGCCTTGAAATTTTCAGTTGATAGCTTCTACACCATCTCTAACACTGTCAAGTGGACAAAGTCCTTAACAAGAAATGTCAAAAATATTTGCCAGTCAGTCCCCAGATACCTCAGCCATGCGTCACTGCTCTGTCACAACACTCTATGTCTCTTTACAGTCTTACCAGACCCCAGAGAAATCTCTCTTAAAGCATGTGGATAGGTAACTCCTTGGAGAACACACCTGGATGACCTGCATCCTCTCTGTCCTTTTTCCATCACTTATCTCCATTCTGTACCTGCCACCTGAATCATTTCTATTGAAACCATATCACTTGCTGTTTTCTTCATTGAAAGACTGTTCTTTCACCTTCACCCATGTAAGAGAATATGCACCTTACACATAGTAGGGAATCAAAATATGCTTGCTCTCTGAGGGAAGCTACCTATTCTCTACAGCATTGTTACTCTTAAGTGGCTTTGCCATGTTGACTCATCATCTTCTTGTCCTTTGAAATTTTTATCTTCTACTCTATTCTTCTACAACTAACTTCTTCCAGCCATTTTAGGCTCTTTGGGAAGGCATGATTCACCTATTAGACTAAGAGAGAAAGCTGAACTCAGGTTCAGAGATACCTGAACCTGGGTCTGATGATGGTCTTTGCTCAACAGTAAACGCTGAGTACATTTGTTGACTGACTTTCTGCTTCATGATGATCTTGCTGCTTCTTGTAGGTCACTTATAACCCAGTTTATGCCATCAGGATTGCTGGCTGACTCCTCTCAGTTGCCAGGTGAACTGGCTTTGTGGACACGACAAAAGCTGAATCCCATTAAAGTCATTCATTTACTCATCATGTATTAAATAAAACCTTCTAAGTACCGCACGCTCTTCTAGATGCTGGACATGGTCTTCATCCTTGTGGAGCTTACATTCTGGTGACAACGTAGATCTAACACCCTCAGAGGAGTCTGTGAGATGACCACCTGTACCCTCTTAAACCACTTAGTTATGGTGAGTACTCATTTATAGAGGTGAGTTACTCTCAATATCATCACCAAAAAGAGTTCTAAATGGCCAACTATTATTTTTATAATAGATTATCCAGTTATAAAATATAAGTAGTAAGAAAATAATTGGGTACAAAGAAAAGGTCACAAGTTCCTTTCAGTTTATATGCAACACTTTTAGAAGAGCAGGGTCAGTATACGAGGAAAAAAATGTATGTGGGCTTCTAATTGATTTGACGGATTAGCAAGGCTCTTTAAATTGTTAATTATAATGAAATGCATTGTTGTTAATAAATTCCAATCATGTACATTGTTTCTGTCCAGTACTAGAAGAATCTGTATATGTACACACAGCCAGTCAATTACATGGGTTAACCAGATATACGACAGCGCGGTGGTGCTACTCTCTCTCAATTTTGTAGTATGACTCTATGACTATGTATCTATTGTCCAAACTACAACAGTTTTTGAGAGTGAAAGGGGGCGCTCCTAAAAATTATGCTGTGAATGGGAGTAAAAGGGCACATCCTGAGCAAAGCAGGATGTAAGGTCAAGCAAATACAAGGGACTTAAAACAAAACAAAATGGCAACAACCAAAAACAGTTGCCATCAAGTTGATCCTGACTCACGCCACCCCATGTGTTTTCGAGTAGAACTGTGGTCTGCAGGGTTTTCAATGGTTGATTTTTTGTAAGTAGACCACCAAGGCCTTTTTCTTCCAAGGCACCTCTGGGGGGACTAGAACTGCCAAGCTTTCAGCGAGTAGTCAAGCATTTAACTGTTTGAGCCACCCAAGTACTCTTACAAGGGACTTAGTCACACCTAATTCTTGATGTTTTGAAGTAGTTAATTCCAGGCAATTAGCCTATTTCCCCTTTTTCTTTTTGGTTCATCAAAACTAGATCAAATGATTTCTTGCTACCACTTTTATGAAGCAATTCCTCTCTTAAATTATCTCCCATTTTAGGGGAATTAGATCCTTTTGTTGTTTAAAAAAATGTGAAAGACTTGAAGAGTCCCAGCCTCTGCTCCTTACCCTAGATGGTTCCAAGACCCCAAAAATAATGAGTATCATTTATTGAATGACCAGTGTATTTTAGTGCTTTGTATATATTATGACCATTCCTTACAGAAATGCTGGCTAGAGGATGGTGTTACTTCCTTTGCCAGATGAAGAAACTAGGACCCATGGAGATTAATTAAATTGTCTAAGGTGGTACAGTGAATCATAACAGTCAAGCTGTATTTGAACCCATGTCTGACTGGTTCCAAAATCTACTTTCTTTTCACTATGTTATAATGTTATCAGGAGGGATCAGTCTCTGGAGAAGGACATCATGCTTGGTAAAGTACAGCGTCAGCAAAAAAGAGGAAGACCCTCAATGAGACAGATTAACACAGTGGCTGCAACCGTGGGCTCAAGCATAACAGTGATTGTGAGGATGGCACAGGACCGGGCATTGTTTCGTTCTGTTGTACATGGGATCGCTGAGTCAGAACCAACTCGATGGCACCTAACAACAACATGCTATAATGTGTCATAGTGGTTAAGAGCTCGGCTGCTAACCAAAAGGTTGGCAGTTCAAATCCACCAGCCGCTCCTCGGAAACCCTATGGGGCAGTTCTACTCTGTCCTGTAGGATCACTGTGAGTCAGAAGTGACTCGATGGCAATGGATATAATGTGTCTCTATCTAAATTTATGGAAGAAAACCCAGGTGAGATGAAGAAATCTAATCTCTTCAAGTCACTCTGGGGTAAGACTTCTGGCCCCAGTCCAATACTGAGCACTTCTGCCTCCTTCCACTTCCCCCTTCCACATTGGAAGTTTATATCCGATGAAGAAACCTAGACAAAGATAAAAACTTCTAATGCTCAAGAGCATTTTAGGAGTCTCATGTGGTCCTGTCCCCCAACCCAACCATCTGAAATTTAGGCTTCAAGAACAAGCTCAGTGTGTCTCCTCCAGAAACTTTCTTTAAACCTACAGCCTGGCCAACTACCTTCATATTCTGTGCTCCCACTCCACTTGTGATGACCTTTATCCTCCTCCTTACCATATCTTTTGAAATTATTTATGTTTCTATCACCTTTAATAAGCTTTATGCTTCTGTAGGGCAGATACAATGTTTTATTCATACTTTTAACCTCTCTGTTTCTCAGATTGCTCATCTTTAAAAGAGATAATGTCATGGATTGAATTATGTCTTTCAAAAATGTGTATCAACTTGACTAGTCCATGATTCCTAGTATCGTGTGACTGTCCACCATTTTGTGATCTGATGTGATTTTCCTATGTGTTGTAAATCCTATCTCTGTGATGTTAATGAGGTGGGATTAGTGGCAGTTTTGTTAATTATGCAGGACTCAATCTACAAGATTAGGTTTTGTCTAAAGCCAATCTCTTTTGAGATATAAAAGAGAGAAGTGAGCAGAAAGACAGGGGGACCTCATACCACCAAGAAACAAGAGCCAGGAGAATAGCGCATCCTTTGGGCTTGGGGTCCCAACATTGAGAAGCTCCTCGACCAGGGAAGATTGATGACAAGGACCTCCCCCAGAGCTGACAGAGAGAGAAAGCCTTCCCCTGGAGCTGGCACCCTGAATTCGGACTTCTAGTCTCCTAGATTGTTAGAGAATAAATTTCTCTTTGTTAAAGCCATCCAGTGGTGATATTTCTGTTACAACAACACTAGATAACTAAGATAATAATGGTACTAACCTCAAAGTTTAATGAAGATAAAATTAATAAAAACATTTGGAATCCTTATGGCACATAGGTTCCTGACACATAATAAGCTCTTAGTGTTAGCTCAATATTATTATTATTATTTGATGTCACTGGTGCCTATAGTCAATGTCACATATTAAAACACGCAAAAATATGTATACTAAACATTACTCATTCATCAAACATTTATTATTGTCTTCTATGTTTAAGACACTGTGTCTTAAATAAGATAAATCAGGAGTCCATTTTTTGGTAAGCGTGGGAGAATAGTAACATACGTACATAAGTAACTATGATACAAGATAGTAATAAGTGATATAAGAGAGGTAAAAATATAGTATCATTGGTGTTCCACATACAGAACATTTTCAGATTGAATCAGGGAAGATTATAACCAAAACAAACAACAACAGAAAAACCAAATGCATTGCCATCGAGCCGATTCCAACTCATAGCAACCCTATAGTGAAATTTTAGTCTTGAGAAAGAGATTTGTGGTAGTGGTGTAGGGAGGTGAAGATATTCCACGGACAATTATATAAGTTGTTGTCGTTGTTGGGTGCTGTTGAGTCAATTCCAACTCATGGTGACCCCATGTGTTCCCCATCAGTAGAACTGCCCCATAGGGTTTTCTTGGCTGTAATCTTCATGGAAGCAGATCCCCAGGTCTTTCTCCTATGGAGCTGCTAGGTGGGTCCAAACAAGGTAAGGAAAAGGCAAATATTAATGTTTAAGATAATGGGAACTATTAGCTGGGAGTTAAGCTTGGAAAAGACTTGAAAGGTAGGATGGTCCAGATCATGGAAAGGCCTTGAATGTCAGGCCACAGATTGTGCCTTAAATTTGATTTATTTTCTATTTACTAAAGCATTTGTGTTTTAAAATTAGGAATAAAAATAATCAAAATTCATGAACAAGGAGGTTCTCCCTGTTCTTTTTCACTGTAGATAATGGGCAGGGGAGGGGTGGTTAAATAAAAAATCATCACAGAGTAGACGAAATGCATCTATCTGTGAGACAGGACCCCCAGGTTCTGAGCCTGATCCTGCTCCTCCGTGTGACTCTTAAGTCCCCGCGTAGCTCAAATGATTTGCGCCCAATTACTAACCTAAAGATTAGCAGTCTGACTCCACCCAGCAACGCCAAGGAAGAAAGGCCTGATGATCTGCTTCTGTTGAGATTACAGCAAGAAAACCCTATGGAGCAGTTCTATTCTGTAACAAGTGGGGTCGCTGTGAATTGGAATTGACTCAACAGCAATGGGTATGTGACTCGTATCTGGTCAAGCACCCCCCTTCCTTTTAGTTCTTCATCAGTAACATAATTCATATGAAGAATTTGTATAGATGCACTCTAAAGGTACTTATTCTAAAAATTTTGAGAGTGAAAGAGCATGTAGTGGGTGCAGTATTAGGAGCAGAAATTACTTATCTCAATGAAATAGGATATTGTTCTTAAAGAACAACATTTAAAAGAACCGATACAATGTTTAAAAGAAATCCTGAGTTTTGTGATTCTTCTAAATATTTACCTGGGGATATAACTGGAGAGGCTAAAGATCAGTAGACTCTAGGTTGTGGCTTCTATAACCCCATACTTTAATTCCCTGATGCTGAATGGATACAGGCTTTGCTGACCCACAGCAGTTCATCACCGGGAGTCTGCCACTAATAAGTGTCCATGTCTAGCTGAACCATGATTAATATTTGTAATCATGGCCCTAAGGCATTGGAAAATCCCAGGATGCCTTCCGAATAACCAGAAGAAGATTAAATTACAGTCAGCTTCAGGTTTCTTGTTGGGAGTACATTTTATTGTATTTAAACGTTTTGAAGAACGAGATAAGATGCCTAGTGTATAGGAATGTTTTCGTACCCTGGAGTGTGTCATTAATCTGCACGTCTCTTTACGTCGCTGTTCCAGACAAGAGTTTTCTGGATTTGTTTTTATGCCTATGTGGAGAATTTGAACTATTGGGGAGAAAAATGAAGATGGTAAATCCACTGCAATTTTTTCCTATTGAACGTTTAGCAGATAAACCAAATACAGTGCGGGCTTTTCAAACATTCTAATATGAAAGTCCCACATCAAGGATTTTTGGCTTTGCACCCTCTTCGTATCCTAACAAGAAAAACACTCTTTTTTTCCATTTTCATAAAAATGATTATGCGTTCCACTTTAAAGTACTGGTTATCAAAAAGGTGCCTCCCCACCTGTGCTGACTCCTGCTTCCTAGTAGATTGCTGGAAAGAAATCTAAAAGGAGTACCTCAGAGTGTCCTCTGTGAATGGTTAACGGTGATGGTTGAACATGATGAACATATTTAACGTACAGAACTGTACACGCGAAGAGTGTTGAAATGGCAAATGTTACCTATATAGTTACCACAATTTACAAAAAAAAAGGTTTAAAAAATGCCGTCAGTGGAATTGTTTGGAGAAGTTTAGAAGCCTTGGAGCGTCTCATGGAACAGTTCTGAGGGCAGAGGGCAAGGGAATCTCTGGGAGTCAGGAAGAGACTGAGTCTGAGTAGTAAAGAAGCCAAAAAAAAAAAAAAGACAAAACAACAACAAATACGGGAATGCAAATACGGGAACTGTGAAGTCAGTGGAGGTGGTGGGGAGAGGAAGGGAAGCAGATACCTGGAGAGGTACTGCAGCACCTAGGAAAAGAACCTCAAATCGTGACCATTAAATGTGAATCGTAATTCCCGTCCCTTCCTCTCTCTTCTGCCTTCTGAATATACCCACCCCCGCTCGGAGGTCTGTTCTCCTCTAAGGCTTCCGTAATCCATCCTGGGAAATCGAATGGGGACTGATGTACAGCCCCAGTCCAATCCATTTGTAGTTTGCAGGGGAAAATCCGGTCCGGCGTTTATTTTTAGCAGCGCTTCCCTGTGACCGAATGCTACAGCTCCTCAGCTGGGGTAACGCAGAAGCGAAGAGGGGCGGGGGAGCGGGAGGCGGGGAGCGGGGTGGGGGGGGTGCTTGCGCATGCGTGCCAGCGCCCATGCAAATCTGTACATCCAGAGAGCAAAGTGGGATGATCTGTCACTACACCTGCAGCACCACGCTCGGAGGACAGCTCCTGTTTGCAGTTTCCAGACCCAGGTAACAATAAAAATAAAAAAAATCTGAGCGGGCACCGTGCGTGCATTTCCATACCAGATGCGCGTCGCAATCTATCCCTGTAGAAGCAATCTGCTGCTGCTGCTAAGTGTCCTTTGGTGGCTGATTGCAGCTCAAGATTTAAGAAATCCCATCTTTCAGGCAGCCTGAGGGGAAGGAAAGAAGTACGGGCGAAATCATCAGATTGGCTTCCTAGATTTGGGGATCTGAAGCGGGCCCACATCTTCCGGCCAACTTCCATTGAACTTCCCAGCACTCGAAAGGGACCGAAATGGAGAGCAAAGGTAGGTGGCTGTCCCCATCGGGAGACTTCCCGCTGCATGTGTGTGTGGCCAGGGCAGTCCTCAGCGAGGGGGACTGCAGTGCCTGGGGAGCGAGCATCAGACTAGGTCGATAGGAGGAGATGCTATGTCCGTTGCAGCACTGGGGAAGTGTGGCTGGAAGGCGACTTCTTTTTAACTCCCACAGCTTGGAACACAATGTTTAATACTCCATCAGTTGCGTAGTGAAGTGTGATGAGTTTTTTTGGGGGGGTGGGGTGGGGGGACGAGGTAGCTGGTGGGGGGTGGAGAGATGTGTTGGTAAAGCAATTTCTTTTCTG
Organism: Trichechus manatus latirostris; assembly: GCF_000243295.1. NCBI lineage: Eukaryota > Metazoa > Chordata > Mammalia > Sirenia > Trichechidae > Trichechus > Trichechus manatus. Next base: position 1,378,120 of record NW_004443962.1, on the reverse strand, counting down.
TCGAACGATGGGCTCAAATAATCTATTTCATTTACTTCAGGTTTGCTGACAGGCACGTTTGTATCTGATATCCAGTAATGCATTGCTAAAAGAATGTTTGGACGTGTCCATTCTTTCCCCACGAAGATGGTATTTCTGGGTGTGTATGACCCATCCGATTGCATTTTGAATGTGTATCAACAGGGAAATTGGGTCCGTTTGAAATAGCGTGTGTTAGAACTGACCTCTAAGAAGAACAGTATGTTAGAGTACTGTTTGGTTCCCAAGCATGATGCATTTACTAGTTCTGGACATGTATATGTTAATATTTTCCTCATAAGCAGATCGACGTAATGTACGTATGCTAATGGTAAATGAACTTGAAAAATCAACTTCTGATGGCATATTTAAGACACATAAACAAAATGATTATTAATGTAAGATTGGATCTTCTTTGGCTTTAATCCCATCCGTGCAGGTCTGTCTGAGCTCCTCCTCGCTTTCTTCTTAAAACGCCCACCAGGTTGCAAGAGCCTTGAGTGATGTGCTCAGATCTCCAGTAGGAATGTTCGATGTCTTTAATTCTGGTGAAATCAGAAGAAATGATGTCAACTTTTACGAAACTATAAGCATTGCTCAGAACTCGAGAAGCTATATTTGAAACCAGGTTTTATTTTTAAACCAGGAATGTCAGTCATTGTGGTAATGTGCTTAGGATCAGGGAGTGGTGATGGGTTACCTACTTCTGGGCTAATTAATTCAACTGGAGTGTTGAATGATAGCAGGTGTATGTTCAATGAAGTCTTTAATCAGTAGGCTTAAAGTATTTGAACCTAAGTAAACATTTACAGTATGAAAAGAACTGAATGGACACGGATTCAGAATAGCTGATAATTTTCACTTTAGACAAATTATTTTTATGATATGCTGGTGGGCAATTGCATATCTGACAATGATATACATACATGAGAGAATCCATGTCTATAAATATACATGAGACACACATTTAATAGCTGTATTATAGAATCCACTTCTTAACTCATCGATATCTGTAATATTTGGTTAAGTAATAATTGATTAAGTCTGTCTGAAACATAAGGTCAACAACAGAAAGAGACACTATCATTTTACTATGAAGCAGTTTTTTGTGCTTAGACGACGCTAGCTATTTGGTTATTAAACTCGATTATGGGGCAAGGGTTCTTGTTAACATTTTTGCCTCCAATTTACACACTAATTCCTGGACTGTTGTAAGAAGAGGATGTATCTCTTAGCAATAGTCTTTGATTTCCCTTTTTACTCATAAAATACGCTAGATGTCACTCAGAGTTTCCGGTGGTTTATATCCAGACTGATAACAGTAGAGTTCTAGCTATTCTGTCAGTCTTGGGAGTTCAGAAGGGAGAGAGACACTCAGAAATATGTTTGAGAAGAATCAGGCCAGAAGTTCTCTGTCGATCTAGAAAGCAATGATACAGGCACTGACCCCAAGACAATGAAGAATTTTTCCACAAGCCAATATTATGGTCATTTTGCAGAGGTCCTATAATTGTTTCGCGCAAAGGATATGCTAAATGTTCTTATGGGCGTTAGTAGCTGGGCTCTTTAAAGAAGCTGAGTTAGCCTGTTAGAGATCAAGTTAAGGATGGCTAATTGTTTACACATTGGTCTCACTTTCTAAGTCGATGCAAATGGCACAGCTACAAATGATCGCTAACATGACATCTTTATTATTAGAAAAGAGTATATTGAGAAGTGTTCCATTCTCATCGGTGTATCTTTCATACTTTATGCTACCATGTACAAACTTCTTCCCCCAACAAATTAAGATCTAATTCTAGGAAGACATTCTCAAACATAAGTACATATAATTATTTTTGCCCCCCATTGGAAGCTCTTTCAAGAGAGATTCAAATCTCAAATTAAGTCATATCGCTTATTGAGCTGAGGGTTCAAGAATTCTCCATCCCAGAAAAAGACCGAATGGCCCATTTAATCTTAAATTCTGTCTCCAGCATTTGACAACCGTTACACTACTTCCGGAATTTGAAAACCTTAGATCATTGGTCCAAAGTCATCAGAGAGTTGAACTTTAGTTATTTACAAATAGGATCCATGTTTTTTTGCTTCCTTCCTTATGACTTTGCATCACCTCCTGTCGTCCAAGGTAAAGAGGAGAGGAAAGTAAATCAGTCGCCCCAGTGATCAGTTCATGATCTTCTTTCCGTGATTTCTATGCACCATGGTAACTAATGTTGCCTTAAATCTTTGGATGGGTGCACAGTCTGAACAATTTTGACAGAATTTGTGCCCAAGGACTTGATGTTCTTAAATGACAAAGTATTTGGCTTCTAGACCAGTGGTTTACAAACTTTGCTGCATATTGGAATCACCTGGCATGCTTTCTTGACTCCTTATGCTGGGTGGGGTCCCAAGCCAATTAAATTAGAAGGTTGGGGGTGGAAGACAGGTATAGTTTTTTGTTTTGCTTTTGTTGTTTTAATTCCCCAGGTGACCCCAATATGCTGCAACGTTTGGGAACTGCTGATTTAGATCCTTGATAATCAAAATGTGGTTTGCACACTAGCTTTTTAGAATTACAGACTCTTGATCCTATTCCTGGCCTATTGAATCACTATCTGATTTTTAACAAAATCCTCAGGGAATTTATACGCACATTAAAGTTTGAGAAGCATTGACTCAGAGTGAGCAAAGAGGTTTGCTTTCTCTTTCTCTCTCTTCTTAGTCTAGGTTGGTTCTCAACCTCAGGCTGTCTGCGTATTAGAAACACCTGTGGAGCTTTTAAAATGTAAAGATGCTTGGGCCACACCCCTAGAAGTTTTGGTTTAATTGATTCTGCAGGTGACTCATACGTAAGTATTTATATAAAGCTCCTCAAGTTATGCTAATGGTTAGCCAGAGTGAACTCTGGTCTAAACAACCATTGCTGTTGAGTGGATTTCAGCTCATAGCGACCCCATAGGACAGAGTAGAACTGCCCCATAGGGTTTCCGAGGAGCGGCTGGTGGATTCGAACTGCAGACCTTTTGGGCTTAACAGTCGACCTCTTAACCACTGTGCCACCAGGGCTCCAACTCTGGTCTAGGTCCTTGTTATTCAAAGTGCCATCCCAAGACCAGGAGTGTTACCCTCATCCGAGAACTTAGAAATTCAGTCTCAGGCCCTTCCCCATACTTACTGAATCAAAATCTACATTTCAACTAGATTGCCTAGTGATTTGTATACACATTAAAACTTCAGAACCACTGGTCTAAATCTTAGAATGATACCTCTCCAGGCACCTTAGTAGAGATTTCGTATCATTTAACTAATCAATATGGAGGCTCACGGGTATGTGATCACATTCAAGGTCTTCTGGCTGCTTTTGGAAAGAAAATACATGAATTGGAAAAGAAATTGCCCACCTTATAGTTAGATCAGAAAATTAACTCACTTTTAAATACCCTCTTCCCCATTCTCAAGCCATTTATTTTCAGCTCCCAATTGTCTTTAACATTTATTCTCTAGGTTCACTTTGAGCTCCTGATGACATCCTACTACTGTCGTGTGATGATGATATTAGAGGCTTAAATCTAGGCACTTCTTAACAGAGGAAATGTAGCCTTACCCTCTTCCATTCTCATTTGTCTCTTCTCAACTCCCTTGAGAATTATTGGACATGCTACTTGCTCCATGGAACCTTCCCTGACCTCCCTCACTTCTAATTGATGGTTTTGTTTCGTTTTGTTTGGCATTCTTTATATGGCCTAAATCATTGTTTTGTTTTGTTTTGTTTTTGTCCCTAACATACAGTATTTCTTACAATCAGCATTGTTATTTTTGTAGTCTTTATTTTGACATGTTTATTGAGCACCTGCTATGTGCCCCGTGTGCCTAGTTCTGAGAATGTAGAAGGAAACTAAGATGCATGCAATCCCTGATCTTAAAGATCTCAGTGTCCTATCTCCACTAATAGATTAACGTAATAATTTGTGGGCATAATCTCAGTCTCAGAGATTCCTGCAGCCACCCGGGTACCTACCTCAGGTGGAGCATTTAGTGTACATAGTAGGGATTCAGGTAGTATATGCTGAATTGAATCGCCTTCATGAGTTTATCATGCCATGGTCATGCATCCAGGAGATTGTAACTTGGGAGTGGTGAAAGAAGTTTGGCAACCAGGCAGATGCCAAAAACATCAGTTTGATTCAGGAACTTAGAAGGCAGAAACCTGACCTGCATTCTCCATAGAGACCTGCACATTCATTCCCAATGAAGGCTCAACTTCCTATTCAGGGTTTCACACCAGCCCTCAGAGTCCAGCCAGGGCATGGACCAGTATTGAAGGTATGAACAGTCATTTCTCTGAAGCAGGATGATTCACTCTGCCGGCAAGAAAGGGGTTATCTATGAAGTCACTAGTTTAGCAGAACTGGAATGTGATTTTAAAAAAAGTTACCTTGTGCTTAAAAAACAAAACCAAACCAAAATACCAAGGCCATCGTGTTGGAATAAGTAAAATATAACGCTGTAAAAAAAAAAAAAATGTAATAGAATAGGCATTGGGCGTAGAAGATCCAGGTTCCTACTCCAACTCTAATGGTGTAAGCTTGAACAAATCAGGATTCTAAATATCAAAGGATGGAGTTCATTTTAGTTCAAAATATTTGAGATGGCACACTGTCCCAGGCACCTTAACATAGGTGGGGATACAGATATAAATAGCCCATTGACTTGCCCTCTGGGAGCTCACAGTCTAGGGATACATGAAGAGGCTAGATGCTCTCTCAAGAGCTGTCTGTTTCTATGTCTATGTCTCTTCTCCATTCATCTTTCAGAGCTCTAGTAAGTTACCCAGGAGGCTAGAATATAAAAGTCTTGCAGTGATGAATTACTTCCATGCAGCCACTTAACATTCCACAACAATAATGCCTGCCTGTTCAGGGCTTCAAACCTGTTCATTCCATTGATGATTTACATTTCCATCCCAGATATACTGAGTCAGAATCTACATTTTAAACAGCTTCCCAAGTGGTTCTTATGTATAATAAAATTTGAAAGCCACTGTTCTACTAGGTTCTACTAGGCAGTGATTCTCAAAATTTATTATACATAAGGATCACCTGGGGATCTTGTTAAAATGTAGATTCTGCTTCAGTATATCTGGGGTGGAAGTGCAAATTCTCAGCAGGGGGTTAAACCAGTACCAACTGGTTCAAAGTCCTGTTTTTGTTTCCCTTTTCTTTTAACAAAATTATCGTGTGGGAGAACATTTGAACTCAAGCTATATCTGCTCTAAAAGCTGTTCCAGCTGACTAGCTACCTAGCTAGTAACCCATTGTCTGACTTAAGTAGCTATTCTGAGAATGGTTAGCATCAGTAATGAGTCTGGGTGGCCAGTGAGTTTTCTCCTGTCATTCTCTTCTCCTTTTCCTCCTATGTCTTTAATTTTCCAAAGCACCGACTCTTAGAGAACTGACTCTATTAGGTACAGGTGATGCCCAACTTATATTCAAGTGATGACAAACCGCGCTTAGACCGTCTTTTTTTTTTTGTACATCTTATCATTGGTCATATGTACTACATAAAATGCTGCAGCCCGTAATCTGCTGATGTTATCATGCTCAGATGTTCACTCACAGATGTTCCATGTTGTGATTTATACAGATACCGATAATAAAAGGCAATAACGAAAACTGAAAAAAAATGAGATATTTGACTTACGTCAGAACTGACTTATGATCGTGTTATTGGAATGGAACCCTGTCGTAAGTCAGGGACTACCTGGATAGCATTTTGTGCCTTCGAAGGGACTGATAACAGTGTATTGAATTTTTTAATTTCGGATTTCCAGATTTGTCATACATTAACAACCAAAAATAACATCCATGCGTTGCTTTGTACTTTTGCAGAGGGCTTTAAACATGTGTCATCTTCCTTAAAACCCTGTGATTAGACTATTTAACTTTATTTTATGTGTAAGAAAGCAGAGACCCAGAAAGACTAAGTGCCTTAGTCCGCTCATCTTGCCTTTGTTTCTCTGCACATTAGGAATTATTATACTCCAAGTCCCATACCATAATATGAGGATGATGAAATACAAATCTACCAGTAAAGAATTTAGAGTTCTTTAGATTCGTAGTCTGACTTTCAGCATTATTAGCTGTGTGTGTCTTTTCCACTAGACTGGGAGATCCTAGAGGATAGAAATTGGTCTTTTGCCATTTTTTGTAATTTTAGCAGCAGGCAAACTGCATAGGCACTCGACAAATCATCTTCACTGACTTCCACGAAGGCTTAAATTCAACAAAAGAGATTTATTTGTGTTTATTCTATATTTTTTGATAGTAATTCCTTTAATACCTAAGTTTCTTTGTTGCTGGGGCTTAGTTTAGAGGTAATTATGTAAAATCTTGTAGGCTTGGGGGTGGAAATACACTGGGTCAAGTATTACATCTTGGATGGTTTTAAAACATTGACTATGTAAATTTTGGTCACCAAGAGGGATTCTCAGTCAGGGGTGCACATCAGAATCAGCAGACATCTCATGGTGCACGGGACACAGATGTTTGAGAAGCATCTCAGGTGGTTAGGATGTTGTCCCCAATTATAAATCAATAGATAAAAACAATGGGGTGGTTGTTATGAAGGTAGAATAAGGTTCTTTGTACTTTACCAGGAACGCTTCTGGAGTCCTCCTGCCTGGGTCTTGTCTTTTATTATCACCCTCTTCTGTGTTAAGAGGGAGTGTACACGTAGAAGAGAGTCCTAATTCCTAATTCCTATTCTACAGGCTTGGTATAGAAAATAGACATGTAAAATAGATGGTGAGGGTCCCAGGCTAAGAAGACATGTCATTTCCCAGACATCTTCATTCTCATCTTCTTATTAACATCCTTGTATGCAAAGCATGGTGGGACGTTTTCCAGGATTCATGTTCATAGTTCTAATTTCAGTGTACTCTTCTCTCCCGCTTACTTTTTCAAACAGTCTCTGGCTCCTTGTCTTGGGGAATGTGGGACTCCCACCCAAGGAGGCCATGGTTTTTAGCTGCTGCGATGTAACTGATGGTACCTTGGCAGAAGTCCCCGAGAACATCTGTTGCCCCTCTATAGACCTTTTCTTTATCCCATACTCTGCCTGGCTTTTTACTTGAACTGAACTCCACCATCAGTGATTCAGAGAGTGCAGATAATTGAACGTGGGGCTTTAGATTGTGAAAGAAGGAAAGGGAAGCTTCTATTCTGCGGTTAGCTTTTTGTTTCGCTCCTGTTTGTGGACTGGCCATTAGCCTGGGAAGTATCCCAAAGGGACTAGATTGCAGAAAAAGAAACCCAAAAGCTTTCTGAGGCCATTCAAGAAGATAAGCAAACACATCAAAGACTCCGTTAACAAGCAGAAAGGAGAAGGCAGGAATACCAGTCTGCCAGTGATGGGGTCCATCTCTCCCTGCCCCTACTCACCCCCACAATTATCACCTGTGTGGTACAGTCAGGGTTTTCTCAGATCCTAAAATGCTGAAAACATTTAAACAGGTTGATCAAACTTCAGCACCAGGCAAATTGGGACATTCCTTTTCAGCTATTTGGAAACTGAGAATCTAGAGATGTTTCTGGCTTCAAAAATTGTTGGAGTATCTTTGCCCTTAATCTCATTCAAATACTCAGTTGTGTTTGGATGCTCTACATGGAAGATAATGACACAAGATTTTTTACATGATCATTATGTTTGTTAAAATCTGGGAAGTTTCAAATAAGATTATTTAAGCAGTTTTCTCCAATGGCAGTTCTTTGATTTCAAAATATTTTAAACATTTCAAGCACCATTTAAAATGGAATTTGGTTCACTTCTTTCTCTCTTCAGGGATTTAAAGGACAAATGTTTGCTGTGTGTTTAAAAAAAAAAAAAAAAAGCTTTCCATGTAAATTATGCTTTATTTGCAAGCCTGCAAATAACTCAAAATCAGATGATATGGGTACGTTTTCTACCTATGGATTTTGCATCAGCATCAGCATAGAAAGCAAACTGATGTTGCAGATATAGGAGAAACTTCCATAATGCTGAGGTCAGGGAGCCCAAAGCAATGCCATTGGCTACTTTTAATGGTAGCAGTTAAAAAGAAGAAGAGATGATTGGTTTATTTATCCAATAAGCAATATTGCTTGACTACCTACTACGCGTTAGATGCTCTGAGGCAAACTGGGTATGCCTACTGGCAGGATTAAGAGATTGTATGATGGGGAGATACACTGGGGCGTAGAATAAAGCTGGTGCATGTTCTGATGAAATAAAACTAACATTAGTCTTGTTGTTAGAAAACCTGGGTTCACGTTTTGGTCCCTCTGTTTATTCCACGGAGGAAACTTGGGAAAAGTCTCTTCCTTCTCCTCTTTGGAACTCGGTGCCCTAAACTGTTATTTAAAAATTCTATTTGCCTATTGATTTCTATTTGGTTAGTACAAAGAAATTGCTTTTTGAACTTGATTAGATTCTTCCTTTGCTTGATTCCCTTTAAGTTTGATTCTATAGAAAAGAGGGTGGTTTTAATTGCCACATCAGTTTTTAAGGACCTACTATAGGTTTGAGCCAGCTGTTTATGCCATGAGTTGTGTGATTGAAGTTGCTGGGTAAATAACTGGGTAAAGCAATTGACTTTGGTCCAGAGTAAGGAAGCACTAAGACTGGGGGAAAACGACCATATTTTTACGCACGTCATGTGCACCTTCTACATTTGTTTGCCGGGCACTCCTCCCCTCCTCCAGGTATTTTCGTAAGCATGTTATACTAATTTTTTTTTTTTAAACAGCAACATGTAAAACAAAAATTGGCAAAGTGGCTCTTAAGAAAATATCTGGGGGAGTGGAGGGAGCTGTTGGCAAACACAGAAGGTGCGCGTTATGTGCGTAAAAATACGGTATATTTGGCTAAAATGCATAGATGACGTGATTGTGACCACGTGCTGTTGTTATTGTTGTTGTTAGCTGCAGTTGAGTTGACGCCAACTCATAGCGACGCCATGTGTGCAGAGTAGAACTGCTCCATAGGCTTTTCAAGACCGTGAGCTTTTGGAAGCAGATCGCCAGGGCTGCCTTCTGAGGAGCCTCTAGGTGGGTTCAAACCTCTAAGCTTTTGACTAGTAGTAGAGCACTTAACCATATACGCCACCCAAGGTTCCATGTGACTATGTGTAGACCTACCTGTATGTCTGAACTGATGGGTGGCTGCGCGGGCCTTGTGGAAAAAACCTTGGCTTGGGAGTCGGGAGACTTGGATTTGAATCCTGATTGCTGCCCCTACTCATTATGAGGGTTTGAGTTTGTCACTTCCTTTCTCTGGCTTTATGTCCTCATCTGTGGAGTAAGGGTGGATTAGAGGCAAGACTCTTTTCATCTCTGGGATCCTAAAAACCAGCATTTATGACATGTTTATGTAGGGGCTACAGCAGACACGTTCTGTTTAATGATTTATATTTGGCTGCTTGGCTCCTCCTATCCCTTTGGATAACTTGGTGGCATTTTTGTTTGGCAGATTGTACATTATGTTTTTCTTTCTTTTTTTTTTTTTTTAAGCATCCTTTTTTCATCCTCACATGTCTCTTCTTTACAAGTAAGATTAGTTTTTTTATACATCAGTCATATGTGAAGTTGATTTGGTGGATGTGGTTTCCTCCTCTTTCCCACCTCCTACTAGCACCTCCCCTCTAAAAAAAGGAAAGACAAAGAACATTGCCAAGCAGTCCAAAGTGCTGAGTGTTCTACTGACATTAGAGAAAGGAGATTGGATTTTTTTCATTTAGTTATAAATCATTAGTAATATATTATTCAAAAATAATTATTCTCAGTCCTTCATTATCTTCAAATAATTTGAAAAATGGTGAACAACCTCTTCTGATGTCTGATTGGCTATTGATCATTTTAAATAGAATGATTTTTTTGCTTACAGATCAAAGTTATCCAAAGTCTTAGCGTTTCATGGTTAATAAACTGAATTTATTGATTATACAAAGAATAATGGATAGTGACAGGCGGGAATATTTCATAGCCACTAGCATAAATTATAATCAGAAATATGTGTGGTATGATGGTAATAATAAAAAAGAGTGTATGTGAGTATGTACACTGACTACAATAATGTAAAATTTGTATGTCCATGGACGAGGAGTAGATGATAATATGCTAAAAGTGGCAATATGTAGGTAATGATGATTGAATGTTTTTCCTTTTTCAAATCTTTCGTCAGTATTTTATTATAGAGTTTTTGATAAAGTATAGTAATGAAACATAGGTAACCTAGATGTTGCGCTCAGTTTAAACTATTAAACAGATTTACTTGAGCTTAACTTAAGCAAATCTCTTCATGCTTCCTGGTTTCACGTTTTATTCACGTAAGACATTGAAAGAACTTTCGAGGACATGACTCTTTTGAAATAATGCTTATGTAGCTTTTACTATGTATCAGGCATTGTGCTTTACCTATATTAACTTGTTTAATCCTCTTAACAACCCAAAAGGGTTATCCCTATTTTAGGGATAGGAAAACTCAGACATAGAGGCATTAAGTAACTTGCCCCAGGTCGCACAGCTCGTAAGTGGCAGACACACTGTCTTCAGAGTCTGTGATGTTAACTGCTACTGAACACCTAAGGCATATGTTGCTGTAGTCTGGTCAGTCAACCTTTGTTACGGAAAACTTAGTCAGCTATGCACATACAGATTTTATTAACCTGCAGGATGCCTGATCTCTGCAGGCTCAGGCTCACTCAAACCCTGGGCCAATGAGAGTCAGACTTAGTGAACCATTAAAAAAAGCTCCTTCCTGCTATTAGGTGGGCTAAAGAAAGAGCCTGCTATTCCCACGTGCTTTATGTTGGCTTCCAACCCTAGGGGCTTAAGTAAGCATCTGCAGCTTCCTTTTGTAGCCCTGACCTTGAATAGCTGTCTTGCCTGTCTGGAAAGCCAGGGTTTCGAATCGGTTCAAACTGGCTCAGTCATAGCTGACAAAATGAAACAGGAACAGACCTGAATTTTTTAAATTTGGACGATCCAGACCCATAGCCAGAACAGGAAAAATTGCAGGTCAAAGCCCTGGAATGAGATACTCAGAAGAGGCATAGTGAACTCTTTCAGGAGCCTGATGTGTGAGACTGGATTATTGCCAGGACTGAGGAGAATGACACATATTCAAAGAGGCAAGGTTGGCTGCCATCTTTGATTGAGGCAGTGCTGTTTCTGACTCTGCGAAAAATCTGACTGGCAAGAAATTTGGTTGCTATGCAACACATATGCTGCCCTTGTTTTCTAGGAGAGAGATTAAGTTTCTAGCAGGGCTTCAACCCATAATTTTTCCTGTTCCAATTATAGTTCCAGTCCACCCAAATTTTAAAAATTTGGGTCTATTTCTGTGTCAATTCCTCAGTCATAATTGAACAGGGAAAACTTGTTCAAAGCCCCGTGGGAAGCACAGTACTGTGGTAGAATGATAAAAAACAAAACAAAAAACCTGTTGCTGTCAAGTCAATTCTGACTCATGGCAATCCCTCGTGTTACAGAGTAGAACTGCTCCATAGGGTTTTCTTGGTTGTAATCTTTACAGAAGCAGATCACCAGGCCTTTCTTCTGCAGAGCCACTAGATTGGTTCGAACTGCCAACCTTTAGACTAGTGGTTGAGCGCAAACTGTTTGCACAGCTGCCTTGGTTCAACAATTATAAGACTTGAAATCAGATGCACAACTAGCAACTTGTTAAACCCTGTGACTTAGGCAGAATACATCTCAGTGTCTTTGTTTCCTCATTTGTGCAATAGTTGCCCTTCAAGATTAATGGGACAAATCAGGAAAATATGTATAAAGTACCAAGTAGAAGAAAGATACACAATAAATAATAGTTACTGCTGTTGTTACTATTGTTATCATCAACCTTAGACTTACTAGGCAGTTCTACTCTGTCCTATAGGGTTGCTATGAGTCGGAATCGACTCACTGGCAACGAGTTTGGTTTTTTGGTATTCTACTTCTCTATGGGGCTGGATTCTCATCTTAAACTCCCAATTTTCATGTTAGTCCCTTTGCATAGAACTGTATGCAGCTGTTGGTATCCTTCAGACTGCCATATGTAAACCTTCCTGACACATGACTAGATTCCTACTGATGTTGGAAGCACTGCCGTTTAAAATGTTAATATCGTATTCTTTCCTTCCCCTCTCATTACTCCTCCTCCCTGCTTTGACATCAGCTGTGATTGGTCTAGATTTGGTTACAGTCCTTCTTCAGACTGCTGAGCTTTGCTGTTCCCATCAGTTTTCTCCTTCATCTTGCCTAGTTCTGCTTCATTCATTTTTTCCTGGTTGGAACCACCAGAATGCCATGGAGCTGAGGTATACAGTTTAAACCTACAGTTTTTAAGACATACTTGTTCAAATCACCCTATAAGAAATAGACATTGGATATTGCTTGGCTAATTCACTGATATTTTTTATCAAAATCTTACTAATTTGTTCCCATTGTCTGACCTATGGGGCAGTTTTTCTTTGTCCTATAGGGTCACTATGAGTCAGAATCGATTTGATGGCAACAGGTTTGATTTTTGGTTTTATCTGACCAAAAATGAAGTGAAGTTTCCTAGAAGAGAGAACTTGTCTATTGTGATAGGAGTGTTGATATTGTTGGGTAGGTCCAGGAAGCATTCCATTGTTCATGTCAGAATAGTGAGGATGACTTCCTGTCCAGTTGCCCCTGGCTAGGGGTTTAAAAACTTGAGCGTGTGTCATAATATCCTAAAAAAAAAAAAAAAAAAGTTGCTGTTGAGTTGATTCTGACTCATAGCGAACCTATAGGACAGAGTAGAACTGCCCCATAGGGTTTCCAAGGAATGGCTGGTGGATTCAATCTGCTGAACTTTTTGGTTAGCAGCCAAGCTCTTAACCACTGTGCCACCAGGCCTCCATAATAATCTAAGAGCTTATTAAAACATGGATTTCTGGACCCTGCTCCATAGTTTCTGATTCGATCGGTTTGAACCCAAGAATTTGCATTTCTAGCAAGTTCCCAGGTGATGATGATCATGCTAGTCTTGGGAACACACCTTGAGAACCAGTGGTGTAGACAACTTGGTCTGTGTTCTTCTTGTGGTTGGGTGTTGTATCTAGAAATAGATGTATATTTTGCTGATTAATCAGGACTGTTGGAATAAGGGATCATGAAGCAGCATTCTCATGAAGGAACTCTATAGCCTAAGAGATTAACCAAGATCACATTTAGATAATCACCTCAGCATTATCCACAATCACATTTGCTAGTTGATTAATACAAGGATCCAGTTTTGGACATTTATCTATGCCATGCATATTGCTTATCATTGGGAACAGAAATGAAAAATGACACAGTTTCTGACCTCAAGAACTTTACAGACTAGCTTCGAAAATCGGCACAACCGAAACCTAGGAAGAACTGACAGCTGGCAATGCATGTGAACATTTAGTTTAAATTTTAAATTTACTTTTACCATCATATCTTCTGTGTGAATGGCTCTGACTAGGTGTTATCGGCCAGGCACTGATAAATAAGACAAGGTTTGTAGCCTCTACTATTACACTGGATATAGGATAGCATCCATGGAAAGTCAGAGGAACAGTAAATCTAGGAAAGAGTTGGCCTTTGGGCTGGGTCTTGCAGGAGAGATGGAACTGAAACAGTGGAAAAGCATTCCAGGCTGATGGACTAGGATAAGCGCAGGTAGAGAGGTAGGACTTTGTATGTAGTAACTAGGAAAAGATTATTTGATTGGTTAATTCACTCATCTAACAAATACTTGCTGTGTCAGACAGTGTTCTAGGTACTGAGTATGGTAGTGACAAGACAAAATCCCTGCCCTCATGAAGCAGGTAGAGTTGGTGACGGGATATAGTGGGTGATGAATCATGAAAGCAAGGTTGGGGACAAATTGTGGAGGCTTATTACAAATGATGCAATTTAGGTGATTATAATTTACATTTCAAAAATGTTAATTAATGATATCATAGTTAAAAAAAAAAGTAAGATTCCTAGGGATTTTAGAATATAGTTCTACTTGCAAAGCTTCAAGTATTCCCTAGCTTTTCAAGAACATGTCTACTGTGCAAAGCAAGGCACACCCATAGGCAGCCACCATGCCCAGAGGAGATCTGTGATCCAGCATTTTACTCCATGGCTCTGCCAACCTCTGCTGCTGACACACTTCCCTTACTTAATGGAACAGTGAGTTTTATTTCTGTTCACTGTTGGCTCTGAACCCCCTGAAATTCTAGCATCGTGTCTGCCTCATAGAAATGTACAGATTGGTGTTTTGGGGGAAAGGTCCAAAAAATCTTCTGAAATGCCAGGCTCAAAAAAATTGCTCCCTGAGGATCTATAACTTATTTTCAAGTCTCAAAATGTAACAATAGGGCAAACACTATCCCAAGTATTATCATTCATGCATTGTGCAACTGTTATATGAAGTTCCTCAAACTCTTCTATCTGGAAATATATGAAGACTCGTGAGAAATATCTTTGCCTTCTCCCTCACTCTTGTTCTTTCAGTGGTATGTATTGATATTCAGACTACCTTTCTTCTAGAGACGATAAAGAAGTTAAAATAGCAGTACCTGGACTTGATTCTGGTCTTGATTTTTGCCTGCCCACTTCCTAGATGAAGACATTGGGTAAGGTCCCTAATCTCTCTAATTCTGGGCACTATGAGTTGGAATTGAGTCAATGGCAAGTAACAACAGTGTTTAATGGAGATAATAATAATAAAAACCCATTGCTGTTGAGTCATTTCCAAAATCATAGCAACTCCACAAGACAGAGTAGAAACCCACAGGGTTTCCAAAGCTGTAATCTTTACAGAAGCCAACTGCCATATCTTTCTCCTACGGAGTGGCTGGTGAGTTTGAACCACTGACCTTTAGGTTAGCAGCCAAGTGCTTAACCATTGTGTAACCAGAGCTCCTTATAATAATAATAATACCTACTCATTAAGCTGTTTTGAGAATTGAGATAACAAAAGTAAAGTGTTTATCTCAGTGCCTAGCATATAGTAAATACTCAATAAATGGTAGCTATTATGATTTTAAGTATGTCAAAACTGCCTCATTATAACCTCTGGTACAAAATCTGGGTCATGGGTTTTTGCTGGATGATAGAGTCTCATGGTTTCAGGTTTACTTAAATGTTTACATGAATTTTAAGCATAACAGTTCTAATCCGTGCCTCTAACTGTCACTAGGCACAGCCTCAACACAGTGCTGTAAAATATGGCAACCCTACAAAGACATTGCTTTGGGATCAAAGTCTTAAAGCCATTCCAGAAAGACACATCCTGCCAAACTCAACAGCCATATCCAATGGCTGAAATCTAGACTACTGTTGGGTATAAAGAAGTCCACAGCCTAGCTGGTGAAAGAATTTATGAACAAATTTTTGAAAATGAAGATCAGCAGATGATTTTCACATAATAAGCATAAGAAGTTCTTAGACAGATGGCAAAGGCAGCTTTGTGTCTTCTGTGAGCAACCTTTCTTGATCTTGACTGACCGTTGAATCATGTCTCAGAAACGATGTGAGGGTATCAGGGAATACCCTGCAGCCCTCCGCCATGTGCATTTCTTCAAAAACCTTTCTAGAGCAGGGAGATAGAAAAGCAATCCTTCGTCCATAAAATCTGAGGTGATTTCCTCCTTCCTTTTTTTTGTTTTGACATGCTTTTGTCATCCCAGTTATGGCAGGTATATCCTTGTCTGCTCCAATCTTTTTCTCTACGATTACTTTCAACTCCTTTTTTTCCCTGAATCCTAACATTCTCTTCTTACTATTGCCCAATTTCTCAGCTTTATACTGATGTCCCACCACAGAGACGGAGTTTTCATTTCTCTTTTTTGTCACGTTCTCACCACATACCTCCTTCCCATCCCACCATCTTTTCCTGTACTGAAACATTGTCATTATTGTTAGATCAATATTTTAAAACAATGGTTGCCATCAAGTCAACTCTGACTCATGGCGATCCCTTGTGTGTCAGAGTAGAACTGTGTTCTGTAGGCTGATTTTTCAGAAGTGGATCATCAGACCTTTCTTTCGAGGAGCCTCTGAGTGAATAGGAACTTCCAACCTTTTGGTTAGTGGCTGAGCACATTGACCGTTTGTACCACTTAGGGACTCCAGATCAGCATTTAGTAGTTAAATTATTTTGACTATTAAATTCTTTTCATGACTAAGTCAAGTTCAAAGGTAATTACTCTGCCTTTCATCTTCAGATTTTGTTTTTCCTATGGTTCATAATTCTTTCTTGTTCGCTCGGTTTTCAACATGCTTTTCACTATTTAACTTCAACTCCCTGCCAGTCTCCTGAAGCTCATCTAGAGACATTGAGGTGCATACATAACCTATCAAGTTCATCTTCTTGAAGTGATATCTCTGGGAACCTTCTGACTTCGTGCTAACTGCATTTTTTTACTTCTCTGAACTGTGCACCAGCTTGATTCTAGAATATCCCTTTCCATCACTGTGGGAAATTGTCTGCAAGTCTCTTTGATTGGATATCTTGTTTTCTTGTATCCTGTTTATTATTCTTTTTTAGCTTTTCCCCTATTTTTGTATAATATATTCTCCACAAGCTTCCTGAAAAAGGATACATACAAGGTGAACTTTCTGAGATCTTCATTCTTTCCTCATATTTCAACAATATTTTGGCTAGGTGTGGAATTCTAGGTTTAAAATAATTTTCCCTTCAGAATTTAAAAGGCACCGTTACAATGTCTTCTCTCTTCCAGTTTTGGTGTTTAGGCCTGATGTCATTCTGATTTCTTACTTTTTGAACGTGCCTGATTTCCTTTTCTCTGAAAACTTGCAGGCTCTATTCTTTTTTTCCCAGTGCTCTGGAAGTTTATGATGATTTGCCTTGCTGTGGTTTAATTTTTTACCTGGGTACTTAGTAAGTTCCTTTAATGTAGAGACTCATATTCTTTAATTCTGGGAAATTTTCTTGAATTATTTTCTTGATGATTTCCTATCCTCTGTTTTGTTTGTATTCCAGCTTTCTAGAAACCTTGTTAGTTGGATACCACTCTCAAAACTTTTGAAGATTCTGCAGTGTAAGTTGGGTTGTTCCTGTTGTTAGGTGCCGTTGAGTCAATTTCGACTCACAGTAACCCCATGGGACAGAGTATAATTGCCCCATAGGGTTTTCTTGGCTGTAATCTTTACGAAAGCAAATTGCCAGGTCTCTCTCCTGTAGAGCTGATGGTTAGGTACAAACCCCAACTTTTTGGTTAGCAGCCGAGCGCTTAACTGTTGTGCCACCAGGGCTCCTTGTAAGTTGGTTTTCCCCACTGCTGACTTAGGATCCAGCATTCTCAGGTCTGCTAAGTTTTTTATAAGTTGACCAGTTTTTCCAAATTTCTAAATTTTTCGCTCTTGTCTTCTTTCTCGTTCCCCACGTCTTTATAGATGTCTGGGAACATACACACACACATACACTTTCATTGTGCTTTTAATGGTGTTGCAGGAGTCCTTGACTGGTGCAAATGGTTAATGTACCTGGCTGCTAACTAAAAGGTTGACAGTTCGAGTCCACTCAGAGGTGCCTCAGAAGAAGGGCCTGGTGATCTACTTCCAAATATCATCCATTGAAAATCCTGTGGAGCACAGTTTTACTCTGACACACGTGGGGTCATCAGGTGTCAATTCTGACTCTATGGCAACTGGTACCGATAATGGTGTTTCAGGTGGGAATGAAAGTAGAAGCCTGTGTTCAAGTTCCCGTCTTTGTTTAGAAGGGTTTTTTTGTTTGTTTTACTTTCAAGAATACTAATAACCTTGTAGAAAGGTAACCTTAGCTCTGCTGGTTTCCTCTGTTTACCTAGCATGCGTTAGGTTGTTAGACATATCAGGGTCATTAAAGTAGCCTTCCCATGAGGAAACATTATATAAATAGCTTAAAAGAGATACTAGGTTAAGAGGATTGCCAAGATCATTCCAAGACCATTTTAAAAAGTTGTCTTTGACACATTTATTCATTCATTCTTCCACTCACTGGGCATTCACTGGACGCTTATCTGAGCCATGCACATTGCTGGACATTGGCAAAATGGAAAAATGAGCAAGAGACACTTTCTGACCTCGTGAACCCTCCACGCTAGCATGGAAGACAGACACTGATGTCCAAGATGCAACATGGCAAATGCCCTAATAGGGGTATTAACAAGTGTTACAGGCCTTAGGGGGTGGGAGTGATTAAGTCTGCCTTCAGAATTCACAATTGGCAATGTGTCTCAGCTCTCATTATTTAAGCAATAATTTCCCAGAAAGTCCTCTTGCCAGCTTGTAACTTGCAATTTACTGACTTCCCAGCACTGTGATAGAATCTTTAGGTCAGAAGGGACTTTGGAAGTCATTTTTAGCTCCTTCATTTTACCTGGAAAAACTGAGACTCATAGAAAAAGTGGCTTAATGCTGATGAAGTCAGGACTGAAACTCATTTCTTGATTCCGTACTCATGTTCCTTCCACTGACTCATGGTGAGCCTGTACCCTAAAGCTCAGCTACCTAGTCATATGATTAACATTTTTTCATCAGTGTCGCTGAGTCTCAGAGATCTAGAAGTACCAGTTTTGAAACCCCCTGAGAATTTCTTTGAAAACAGTAATTTAAATGAAGGATCCGTGCGTTGAACGTAGGGACAGAACTCAAACTCTTTCTTGTAATGTTGTAAAGGGAGAAAGGCTTGGAGTCCTCATTACTCCTTTTGAAAACAGGGCCACAGTTCTTAAACTGAAAGAACAGGGTTCTTCTTATCTGGACAGGTTAATATTGATTGAATTTAAATTCGCCCAAAAGCTTCAGGGGATAGCCTCCCAAATGAAGTTTTGGCTATGACATTTTGCAGTATATTCTTGAGATGTTTCCATATTTATATTGCCTTGAAAGCATGCAACAGATGTACAAACATAGAATTTAAACATTTTGGAGAGGCGGAGAATGTTGTCTTCAGACAACGCTTACGCATGTAATGTATTCTGTTAAATTTATGCTTTCTTGACTTAATTATGTATTAGCAAATGGTATATTATGGGGGAGCTAAGAACTACAAAAATTTTGCTCAATTGTCAGTTCATTATCAGTGACATAATACAATAATTACATTACTCATTAAAAACAAAACAACTTAAAAGAGATCTTATAATATCTTCCCAAAGTACGTTAATTTTTTGTATCCACAAATGCTCAGGTTGTCATTTTCTTCATGAAGCTGTTCTTGATCTTCCTCTGCTGAGAAAAGTCTCTTTCTGCTTTGGTCCCGTGAACCTCTCCGGGAGTGTCGATTTCTCGCTACAATATTGTCGTTGTTGTTATTTGCGTCAAATCAGCTCTGACTCATGGCGGCCTCATGTCCAACAGAACGAAAAGTTGCCTAGTCCTGCATCATCTGTACAATTGTTGGTATGCTCGAGTCCGTTGTTGCAGCTACTCGATTGTGTGGTCATCCGTTGTGATCCATAGGGTTTTCACTGGCTAATTTTCAGAAGTGGATCCCCAGGCCCTTCTCCCTAGCCCGTCTTAGTCCGGAAGCTCTGCTAAAACCTGTCAACCTTAGGTGACCCTGCTGGTATTTGAAACATCGGTGGCCTAGCTTCCAGCATCAGAGCAACATGAAAGCTAGCACAGTGGGACAAACTGACAGACTGGTGATGGTCTTTCTGTGTTATATCATCTTGAGTGCATAGTACAGCCTCTCTTTTAGGCTGTGAGCTTCATGAAGGGAAGAATTATGTCATTTTTCTTTGTAATCTCAGTGAATTGGCACATATGAAGTATATAATATAAAGTTAATGGAGTGAATAAAAATATAAAATCCTCGGTATTTGATAATACGTATTGTCTTTTGTAGCACATTTCATTGTATCCTGGGCTTAGAGACTCAGGGTTGACCCACATGGAGCTTGCGTGCCTCTGTTGCCCCTTCCTTCTCGAAACATCACTCATTTCTCACCCTGAGCTCAAGTACAGCCATCTAAATAGCGAATCATATTCACCGTGTTGCCCATAGAAGAGAATCATTGATTCTCATCCCTGGGAAATCTGGTTGGGAGTAAAACTTCTCCCCACCCCCCACACCCCGTTAGAAGCAATTTCCTTGCTGTTTCTAAGAATGAGAAACTGAACAGCGTCTTCTCTGTTGTTCTCATCTGTGTACAATGGGAGTGGCTGAATCTTCATTCTCAACTGTGTGTGTTGCCGCCTCTCTTCTGTTCTCCTCCCTCCTGTCAGAGCCTGGATGTGCCACTCGCGGTCAGCTCCTGTGGAGCCAGCTTGGAACACACCGTCACATTCTAAGTACAGCCTTGTCTTCAGTGAGGCCCTTGACCCTCGTGCCTCTGGGGTGCAGCTTGTACTTCTCAGGAGCTTTTGTGAGTGCCAACAATGATACTCCTACGGTGGCCCAGAGGGGTGGCATTTCTGGAGCCATGACCATCAGAGCTTTGTTCATCAGTATATCCTGGTTTTCTGCTTTCTAGGGGCTGGGGATAGAGGTGTTTAGCTCTCTCCGCTCAAAGCTGTGAGCTGAAATAAGTGGGTAATGAAAGCCATTCTTTTCCTCGTGTCTAAATCACTTTGCTGGACATGCGTTTTGGGACTGTCCTGTTCTTTTCTTCAACAATTCATCTCCTGTTATTTTTGCCTGGGTTAATTATCTGTCAGTGTTACAGTTCTTTCATGATTATTTATAAACCCTTCACAGAGTTACTGGGCCTGGCCCCTTGGAATCTTGGCTTAATAGAATGCAAGCGAGGATTATAGTAGAAAAAATCTTTTTCTTCTGCTGACTGCATCTCTGGAGCAGAGATTGCTGTGGGTTTGTGGGCAGAGGACTAGACTGGTTGTAAGAAAGCTTGAGTTCAAGAGAGCTCTGTGACCTTGGACATACACTTTACCTTAGTTTCTAGTAAGTAGAAGGAAATATCCTGCCTCTGGGGTTTTGGGAAGGATTCAAGGAGAGAAGGTATATGGAAAGTGCTTTGTAAACTATATAACCAAAAAAAAAAAAAAAAAAAAACCAAACCCGCTGCCGTCCAGTCCATTCCGACTCATAGCGACCCTATAGGACAGAGTAGAAAGGAGTGGCTGGTGGATTCCAACTGGCAACCTTCAGATTAGCAGCTGAGTTCTTAACCACTGCGCCTGTATAGTACTAAATAAAATCAAGTAGTTATTAATAGAGATCCGAGTATTCCCAATTGTTTCTGCTTGGTCAATTAGTTCTGGATAAATAAATTTGAGAGGACAGGAAAGAAGGAACATCAGTGGGCCAAGAGTCAGGTGATCTGGAATCTACCCTGGTGCTGTACAACATTCAGTCACTTACTTGACGTGACCTTGGCAAGGTCACCTCACCTCGTGCGCTTCGGTTACGTCATTAGTAACACAAGGTGGGCTAAGAAGAGATGATCTGGTCCAGCATAAAAACTGTACGATTTTCAATGTCTAGGTAACTATTATTTATGTAAGGTTATATCCTTAAGTTTATGTTACCAAGTCAGAAGTCCTGCCAGTTGTGAACACAAATAATATATTCTGAATGCATGATTTTTTGGAATTGCTTTAAAGAAAATGTCAAAGATTAATCTTGTAAGCACTGAGAAGGAACCAAAGGAATCGTCTCTCTGCTAAATGTTTCTATTGTATCTGACAGAGAATATGTATATTTAACGAGACGCATCTCGGTATTAACAGATGAAATTCTGTGTATCAATTATGTCTCCCATACCTGAAACACATTTTGTTATTATTATACATTCTTTAGTAACTTTAAATTTGTTTCTTTTTTGTTTATTCAGCCAAAAAAAAATTTTTTTGAATGTTTGTTAAAAACCAGGTACTATGCCAAAGCCCTATAAATGCACACGTGAGTTAGACAATCCCTCTTATAAGGAATGTATGGTCTAGTGTAGGAGAACATTGGAAACTATAAAAGAGATGAAACAAAGTTCTGAGAGTACAGGATGGAGAGAGATTAATGTTGCTGAGGAAATGGGGGGAAGGTAAAAAAAACTTAAAATGTTTTATAGATGACAAGTGTTTTCCCATATACTAAACCAAAAAAACCAAACCCGTTGCCATCAAGTCGATTCTGACTCATAGCAACCCTAGAGGACAGAGTAGAACTGCCCCATAGGGTTTCCAAGGAGCACCTGGTGGATTCAAACTGCTGACCTTTTGGTTAGCAGCCGAGCTCTTAACCACTGCTCCACCAGGGCTCCCTCCCATACACTATCTTGTTTAAATATTATACCGACTCTGACAGGCATACAGCAAGATACCATATTCTGGAAGTTGGTTTGAAATGTCCTAAAACTTATGCAGTCCGAGCAATGCAGAGAAAATACCAAAAAGACATATTGTTGTTGTTGTTTTTAAATGAACTCATTCAAATTTCTGGAAGTTCTTCCCTGACTTGGACTATTTTTTAAAAAACTATATTTAGGCATGAATATCGTTCTATTAAGGAGTCCTGGTGGCGCAGTGGTTAGGCACTCAGCTGCTAACCAGAAGGTTGGCAGTTTGAACCCAACAGCCACTCTGCAGGAGAAAGATGTGGCAGTCTGCTTCTGTAAAGATCACAGCCTTGAAAACCCTATGGGACAGTTCTGCTCTGTCCTGTAGGGTCGCTGTGAGACAGGATCGACTCGACAGCAATGGCAGATCATCCTATTTAACCATCCCTTTTTAAATGGGAAGCCTATAAGAAACTCCCCAACTTATGTCATATAGCTATTTAATGTAGGTATCCCACATGTATTTCTAAGGACAATTTATCTAAAACTGATAGCATATTGGTTTGTGATCACAAAGCTAGAAGAAACTCTAGTTTGATTGTCTAACTTTACAGATAAGAAATTCAAAATGTTCTTTTTTGAAAGAAGAAAAGTCCCCCCTCCCCCCAAAGAAGTGTCTTGCCCAAGCTCAACCAGGACGACAATCGTGGTCTTCTGGACCAGTTTCCTTGCTGCCATACCACAGCTGTTTCAACAGCAGGGTCTGTTTAAGGATTACAGCAAGTAGACTTTCATTTGATATGGGAGATAGCTAACGTCTCAATCTCTGCTGTCCATACAGTATTTCCATGAATGCCTCTCAAAATAATTAATGCTGGGTCCAAAGTTACTACTACTGTGCAATACTAACATTTCAAGAAGGAGTGAGACTATTCGGAAGCCCTAAATGCTTTTAATTATGTATCTACTCAAATGTGTTAAGTGACTTCCCTTCATCCAAAGGGGAAATGTGATACTGAAAAGTTATTGCCTCACCTCGGCTTCATTTTTAGAGACAAAGCTGTATAAAGTAAAAACAATGTATCATTTTATTATGATGCTACAGGGCTTTATTTGGGCTTGTTTGATTTCAAAGTAAAACTCTAATTTCATTTTATATGAGTATATTCAATATGTTGTTATTGGGTGCCATCAAGTCCATTCTGACTCATAGCGACCCTATGTATAACAGAAGGAAACACTGCCCAGTCCTGCACCAGCCTCACATCATTGTTATACCTGAGCCCATTTTGCAGCCACTGGGTCAATCCATCTCATCGTACACACACACACACACACACACACACACACACACACATATGTGTATATATATGTATGTAGTTGGCATGAGCAGCCACATTATCTGACACTCAAGATGTTAGTAACCTTGTTATTAATTAATTAATTGTTACATTATTCATTCACCACTATTGAATGAGACCTATTGTGTGCTAAAAGGAGCCCTGGTGGCACAGTGGTGAAGCGCTTAGCTGCTAACCAGAAAGTCAGTGGTTTGAAGCCACGAGCCACTCAGCTGGAGGAAGATGTGGCCGTCTGCTTCCATAAAGATTACAGCCTTGGAAACCCTATGGGGCAGTTCTACTCTGCCCTATGGGGTAGCTATGAGTCGGAATCGGACAGCAGTGGGTAGTATTACAGTATGCTAAAGGATCCATGGTGGTGCAGCGGCTAAGTGCTCAGCTACTAACCAGAAGATCGACAGTTCAAACCCACCAGCCACTACGGGAGAAAGATGTGCCAGTCTGTAAAGATTACAGCCTTGGAAACCCTATGAGGCAGTTCTACTCTGTCCTATAGGGTCACTATAAGTCAGAATTGACTCAGTGGTAATGGGCTTGTTTGGTGTTAAGCACTATTCCAGATATAGTAATGGACAAAACCAACAAACCTTCCTAATTTTGATGGAGCAGACCTCTTGTGATGGGGGGAAAAGAAAAAGTTCCTGTGGCATCAGCTCCAAATCACCATGACCCCTGTGTGTCAGAGTAGAACTGTGTTCCATGGGGTTTTCAGTGGCTGATTTTTTTGGAAGTAGATCACCAGGTCTTTCTTCTGAGGTACCTCTCGGTGGACTTGAACCTCTAACACTTTGGTTAGCAGACGAGCACGTTAACCATTTGCACCACATTGATGTCTCACCAAATAAATAAGTAAAATATTTTATGTCAGATAGTGAAACATGTCATGGGGGAAAAATGAACTGGAAAGGGGGGTAGGAAGTTATCCAAAACCAAAACCAAACCCGTTGCCGTTGAGTCGATTCTGACTCATAGCAACCCTTTAGGACAGAGTAGAACTGTCCCATAGAGTTTCCAAGGAGTGGTGGTGGATTCCAACTGCGGACCTTTTGGTTAGCAGCTGAGCTCTTAACCACTGCACCACCAGGGCTCCATAGGAGACATGGCGGGTGTGGGGATTAGAATTTTAATTAGGTAGTTCAAGGGAAGTTTCACTGAAGAGTTGATATTTGGACAAAGACCTGAATTAGGAAGGGAACAAGCAAGGGACTATCTGGAGGACAGGCCTTCCAGGTGGAAAGATGAGCAAGTGCAAGGAGTCTGAGGCGGGAGATGCCTGGATGTTTGCAGAGCATCTAGGAGGTGGGTGAAGTCAGTGAGGGGGTAGTCTGGGGGACAAGTTTCCGCCCTACATCTCCACTTCAGGTCCTATTCTCCTGCTACGGCCTCCACCACCGTGAAATCTCAGATGTGCAAGAGGTCACCCTGGGACTAGTCAGTTCACTGTCTCCCTAGCATAGGGTGCTTTCCACAATACCCAGCCCCTTCTACAACTAACGTCAGAGACTTCTGCGGAGTTAAGCAATAATGCGTGCCTCTGACATTCTGAGCTGGGAGTTGACCTTCCATGAATGCCCTTGTGCGCCAGAAATTTGGAACAGTATCAATAATTTCCCCTTAGGAAGTGTGAACATCTCTTCAGATATTTCCAAGAGCCTCAGATTACTAGAGGGAGAGAGAGAAATGCAGATGAGTTTGCAAGAGGTGAAATTCTCTCGATCCTGTTTCCCAAGGCAATGCAAGTCCAATGGGTACCTCTGAAGAGCTATCGTAGGTACAGACCCTATTTCGCTTTAAGGGAGCTGTGTCTTTTTCCACTAGGTCCCTCAGAGCCCCCAGTAGCCTTTGGGGATTCGTTGCATTGCTAAATCACCTCATTACCCTGCTGCCTTCTCGAAAAAGTAATCCTACTGCTCAGTCAGCGGGAGAAGTTAGCCTTTGGGTTGGAACAAACCACACTGAGAACAA
The DNA here is from genome assembly GCF_000243295.1 of Trichechus manatus latirostris. Taxonomy (NCBI): domain Eukaryota; kingdom Metazoa; phylum Chordata; class Mammalia; order Sirenia; family Trichechidae; genus Trichechus; species Trichechus manatus. The sequence goes on along the minus strand of NW_004443962.1, from coordinate 1,352,527 downwards.
ACTGAGAGGTGGGGGCAGGTAGGGAGGCCCTTAAAAAAATTAAGAGCTTCAGGGTAGGGGGACAAACATTCCTCGGAAATTCTGTACTGAAGTAGACCAAGACAAAGCACCTGTTTCCATTACTGCTCATCATAATGTAGCGTTCTTTAACCCATTACACTTTATAAGGCTTTTTCCTATCCTTACCCCATTCAGTCTCCTTTACAATCCTATATGGCTTTGTTATAAAAAGGAGGTTTACAAACCAGCAAATTGCTTCACCCAGGGGCTTGTTAGAAATGCCCACCCGGACCTTCTGAGCCAGAATCTGCATTTTTAATAAGTCCCCTAAACCCGAACCAAACCCGTTGCTGTCGAGTTGATTCCGACTCATAGCGACCCTATAAGACAAGAGCAGAGCCACCCCATAAGGTTTCCAAGGAGCGGCTGGTGGATTCAGACCGCTGACCTTTGGGTTGGTAGCTGAGCTCTTAACTGCTATGGCTCCATAAGCCCCCTAGCTCCTTATATTTTAAGAAGCACTGCCATAGGGTCCAGAGGAGCCCTGGTGGCACAGCGGTTAAGCGCTCAGCTGCCAACTAAAGGTCAACAGTTTGAAACTACCAGTAGCTTCTCAGGAGAAAGATACAGCAGTCAGCTTCAGTAAAGATTATAGCCTTGGAAACCCTGTGGGGTAGTTCTGCCCTGTCCTAGAGGGTCGCTGTGAGTCGGAATGGATTCAACAGCAGTGGGTGGGGGTTATAAGGTCCACAGGATGCCATTTTCCCAGATCAAAGTAAGGAAAGCCAGGCTCAGCATAGTCGGGTGACTGACCCAAGGTCACCCACTCAGTAAGTAGTGAAGTCGGTCTTGCTGCTGAAGTCACCTCTTCCCGCAATCCCCTTGTAGCATGTGTGCAACGGGCTTGTTTTGAAAGAAAAGTAAGCATTCTTCTCTGAACCCAGAGTATCACCTTCTGGCTCTCTCCACCAGCTGCCCTCGGTCCCTCCCTCTCCCCGTGGCAGGTTCCAGAAATGCAAACATCTTGAAAAGCTCTGCAGTATTGCCCACGCGGAGCCCATAACGAGCGAATCTGTAAGAACTGCTGGCTTCGGTCACGCTCTCTGGGCTTCCCTGCAGAAACTTTCCAGCTTCAGTGAAAGTAGGAGGGCAAATTCAGAACAAGACAACTGAGGAAATGCAGTTAGGCACTCCCATGGGGACAAATGGGCATTTCAGTTTTGCTCCTGGTTATAGAATGGCAGATGACATCCAGCTTAGAACCACAGAGAAACACAAGTATAATGTTCTCTCATGTCTGCAGAGGGCTGGCAAGCCCACCATTCCTCATGACTTATTGCAGTCCTGAGAATCTTAGCATTCCCATTTAAGCTGTAAAACTCTACCAAGAAGGTGCTAGATGACACTCAGAAAGTAAGTGGTCGTCCTTGCTGACTAACCAAATGACAGGTAGTGAACCCTGAATCCACCGGGTCGGCAACCCTTCATCTACAGGAATCGTGCTTTGGGTGAGAAGAAATTGTAACAGAATTTTAAAAATGTGATTCATAGATCCTGAGAGATAATTCTTTTTTTTTTATTGTGCTTTAGGTGAAATTTTATAGCTCACATTAATTTCTCATATGAAAATTTATACACATATTGTTAAGTAACATTAGTTGCAATCCCTATAATGTGACAGCACACTCCTCCCCTTCACCCTGGGTTTCTTGTGTCCATTCATCCAGTTCCTGTCCCTTCCTGCCTTCTCATCCTGCCTCTGGACAGGAGCTGCCCATTTGGTCTCGTGTATCTGCTTGAACTAAGAAACACACTCTTCACGAGTATTATTTTATATTTTATAGTCCAGTCTAATCTTCGTCTGAAGAGTTGGTTTTGGGAATACTTTTAGTTCTGGGTCAACAGAGCGTCCGGGGTCCATGGCTTTGGAGGTTTCTCCACTCTCAGTCAGACCATTAAGTCTGGTCTTTTTACATGAATATGAGTTCTGCTCTACACTTTTCTCCCATTCCATCAGGGACTCTGTTGTGTTCCCTGTCAGGGCAGTCGTTGATAGTAGCTGGGCACCATCTCCTTCTTCCGGTCTCAGGCTGATGGAGTCTCTGGTTTATGTGGCCCTTTTTTCTCTGAGCTAGTATTTTCCTTGTGTCTTTGGTGTTGTTCATTCTCCTTTCTAAGCGATAATTCTTTAAGTAACTAAAGTTCACTAATCTCAGGTTGAATCTTTGTATTTTGTTAGTTTGTTCAGTGAAAAATGATGTAAGACATTTACTGTGAACCTACCTTGTGTATGAAGGTTGTCACAGTGGGTGATAGGAAGGGTTCAGTAATAGATGAGACCTTCTCCAAGAGCCTGCGGTTTCACAGAATGCACACACTGTATGTTGTGGTCATTAGTTGCCATTAAATCTATTCCGACTCACGGCGATTCCGCGTTTGCAGAGTAGAACTGCCCCAGAAGGTTTTCAAAGCTGTGACATCTTGGAAGCAGAGCACCAGACCTACCTTCTGAGATACTGCTGGGTGGGTTTGAACCACAAACCTTTTGGCTAGTAGTTGAGTACTTAACCATTTGTACCACCCAGGGACTCCGCACACATGTATAGAAATAACTATATGGGGAGATGAAAGGGACAGTCTCCTTCCCTCCAAAGAATAAAGGCTCAACCTAGGAGGTGGCATTTGAGTTCTTTCTGAACAGAAAGGTCAGCTTTGGACATTCAGAGTCCGGGGAGTGGGAAAGCCATTGGGGAATGGGGAGGAGGGAGCAGTGTGAGCAAAGACATAAGATGAAAAATACTGGGTTTGCATTTGGAGCAGCAAATACACTGGACACAATATATTGAATATAACTTGTAATCTGTCAACTGAGAGGCAAAAAATATATACGTCAGAATTCGGTGTATCTGGGGTGGAAATACAAATTCTCAGCAGGAGTTTGAACCAGAACGAACCGGTTTGAAGCCCTGCCTTGAAGCGCTGTTGTCAGGGTTCAACAAAATGTAGGTAAATTATTTAGTATAAGCCTTGTAGATAATACATACTAAAGCTATGGTGGTATTATTGTTGCTGTTATTATTACACAGATTGTACTCTTGGCCTGAAAACCTACTTTCTCCCTTTCCCATCCCTCCAGTTTTCCCGGCAAACTCCTGCTCATCCTTTAATACGCTACTCTGAGCAGCTACGAGCTCTCATCTCCTTCTCTTCCCTTCTTCTAGAGTCCAATATGCTCCCACTACTCTCTCATGATACCTAAGAGATTGTTTTATGTTTGTTTAATCTTCTGTCCTCCTCTCAACACTACTCTGGGAGCCCTTTGAGGCCAGGAACTGAGACTTAAATCTCCTGTGTCTATGCCCTTGTTCAGGACTTGGCGTGTTTTGAACACTCAAATGCTCATTCAATTTAATTTTATTTCACAAACTTTTTAATAGTGCTTACTATGTGCCAGGCACTTTAGAAATACTAACTCGTTAATCCTAATACCTTATTTTCACTCAAATAACAGGTGCTTTCTCTGTTTGTTTGCCAACCATGCCCTCCCCCTCTAAGTATTTTCATAAGCTCGCTATGCTAATTTTTTTACAGCAACATGTTGAAAAAAATTGGCATAGCAGCGCTTAGGTAAATACCTCGCAGTGGGAAGGGGTGCACATTATTTGTGTAAAAATATGGAAACAACACCATGAGGTGTGTACTATTATCTTCACTTTACAGATGAGGAAGCTGAGGTGCAGGCAGGTTAAGTTGCCCAAGGCCACGTAGCAAGGAAGTAGGGGAGCTGAGATTTGAACCCAGGCCATCTCTCTCGAGTCCATGTCTTGGTTTAATACTATTCACCATGAAGTAATATTACCTGCCTAGTTTGCCGGAAGGATTGTCATGAAGACTTTGATAGACGTAAGTGTACTTTGTAAACTGCAAAATATTGAAAGAATAAGGGAGATGAGTTCTTAAATTTGTGCTAAAAGTGCTATATCAATGTCATAACAATGGCTAAAAAGAGTTATGAACACAACACTTTATAGAAATTTGATGATTATTGTCAAAATACATTTTTTATCCTGATAAAAAATGTCTTCTTTTCCATCAAAAGAAAGCCAAAACTAGAAAATGATTTAACTTATGTCACCTCTGGAGTGTGGTCCCGCAGTCGTTTTCCTGTGAGGATCAGTTCTACTTGTGAGCAGCTGTTTGCAGCAGATGAACTTCCTAAAATGGCCCTGGAGAGAAAAAAGCAAACGGGCAGCTGCTTGACCTTTTTCCAAATGAAAAAACAAACCCTGATCAGTTGGGCTTGATTGCCATGTGCAGAGTTGAGGAGCCTTTGATCAATTTTCCTAACAAATCACCCGTGATGATTACTCCCTGTTCGCTAACCTGTTACCGCAGATCTTCTGGTGGGGCTGATGCGGGTTTCCATTTTAGCTCCATGAGCACAGTCAGCTGTAGACAGAGTGTGCTGATGCTATGCCGATGGTGACCTAAGGGGAGAAGCAATAGAAAGTGTTTCTTAGTTTGTCTACAGACCACCTGTGTCAGAATTACCTGGGAGGGCTTAATAATGCAGGTGGGTGGGTGTTGCAGACCGTTAAGCTCTTGACTATTAACCGAAAGGCTGTAGGTTTGAAGCCAGCCAGAAGAAGCTTGAAAGAAAGCCCTGTAAATATGTCTCTGAAAGGCTTTGAAAACCTTATGGAGTATAGTTCTACTCTGCAACATATGGGGTTGCCATGAGTTGGAATCTATTTGATGGCAACTGGTTTTTTCGTTTTGGTTTTATGAGACCCAACTTGGACCCACTGAATCTGAATCTCTGGGGGAGGGTTCCAAAATGTTAAACTGTGAATAAGCACCCCCAAGGTGACTCTTAGGGACAAGGAGTCTGAGTATCAGTGACATGGAACAGTGATCTTTTCTAGTGTCATGGAGGGTGGGAAGAGCTCTAGAACTTAATTGGACCTTTCCCAAGAGAATGCCAGAGTCTTTCTTTTTTCTGTGGTTTGTAGTAATCAATTAATTGATGTTTGTAACTGCACAGGGACTTGGGGATTGCGTTTGCATTAGAACAAAGATGTTCTTAAATCTGGCTTGACTTAGTCTGTGTCAGTGATTTCAATTCTGTTCCCTGTGCCTGTAGGAAGGAAAAACCAAGAAGC
>NW_004443962.1:1342919-1347265 GCF_000243295.1 Trichechus manatus latirostris | reverse complement strand
ACATCTGGATTCTCAATTCTGTTCAATTGTAGACCCCTCTCTTGAAGATATCATCCATTCCTTATCTTCAGCTGCCTCCCAGATCCATATGACTCGTATATCTCCAGTCCAGAACTTTCTCTTGAACTTTAGAACCAAAGCCCCTCAAACTCTACCTTTATCTTCCTTCCAATCACTTCTCTCTCCCTGGTTTTTTGGTTTTGACAAATGGCACCACAATGTATCCTGCTGCTCAAAGAAGAAACTGAGAGTCATCCTTAAGGCCTCCCTTTCCCTAACTTGTCTCACCTGGTCTGGAATCAAGTCCTTGCTGACTCCACCTCTTTAGCGTCTGCAGTTTAAATTATCATGTCCCTCTGGTTCTATTGTCTCAGTTCAGGCACTCATCTGCTCTTACCTGGCCTTCTGTGATGGACACCTAATTGACCTACCTTTTTCTGATGTTGTCCCTCCTCCTTTCTATCATTTAAAATCAAATACAAAGTCTATGCTCTATATCGTATCCAGCCAGGTGACTTGCATTCAGGAAGAGTGTTGAATGAATGAAATGTTTACAAGTGCATTCTAGAGCTCGCAACATTATTGAACAATACAACAACTCCAGGACTTGTTCAGCTAAACCCCGCCCCAAGCCCTTAGTAAATGTCTTCATGTAAATAAATTATTTAGGCAAGGCAGATGCTAAATCTTCCCATTTTGTGGTCTGGCAGCTCATGAGCTTTGTCCTTAAAGGTAGAAATGCTTTTGTTGATCATTACAGTTCTAGTATCTAACTACCTGGCAAGTAGTAGATGTTCAAGTTTCTGTGGACTGAATGAATGCAAGAATGTACTTCCTTATGTACTCAAGAGCTAGTAGGGACCCCAGAGAAAATGTAGTAGAATCATTCATTTTTAGAAGTGGAAGTTGTGGTTGAAAGAGAGGAAGGAACGAGGCCATTGTCAAGTAGTGAATCAGAGCCCGTCTGGATGGGCTCTTCTGATGCCTCTCAAGTCCCCTGTTGGGTTTCCTGTGGTGCATTTGCTTGCTGATCTTTTCTGTGGCTGAATGTTTTCTTCCATTTGCACCAGACCTCGCTTCATAGTGTGACCTCCTTGGCTTTCACCATATAATGATCTGAATAGCCTCTGCAATAACCTCTTTTCTTCATTTCCCCTTCCTACCACCACCTCCCAACCAAAGGCCACTGCCTCCTGCTTTCCTACCTAAGTCTACTTGGGTTTACAGTTCTTCCAGCTCCTTTTACCTCCTCACTCTGGACCCTGGGCACAGTCTCTTGTCCCCTTTGTACCACCTCCTTTTGCAGCAGTCATCACCCCTCAGTCTTGGTTTGCACCTGGATATGGCATGAACCTTCTAATCAGTCCCTACTGCCTCCAATGCTTTGTGAGAGGAAGGTTTGGTTTGGAGCACTGATGGACCAACAAAAATCCCTCCCCTACCTCTGCTGTATCCCTGTTTCTGTCTTTTAAAACTGCTTTCCTAGCATTGAGGGAACCGGGCACATGGGGAAAGATGTTCTTCTAGTGAAGGAAGAAGCCCACATTATAGAAATCTATACCAACATGGGAGTCAGAGAAAAGGTTTGTTTTTCTTATTTCCATCTTTTAAGATGTGGTATTTTATTAGCATGCATGCACCTGGTGGCAGAGGGAATGGGAAAGAGTATTTTATGCTCCTCCAGCCTCCTGCCTATGAGTCGGAACAGACTCAACGGCAACAGGTTTGGTTTTTGATTTAGCCTCCTGCTCGTCTACTATGAAACGAACTCTTCAGGCTGCAAGTTTGAAGCCTCACTGCCTATTCAGCAGGGCCCCACAATATTGCACAGCTGTATGGAGAAGCCATACAGCTGGGCAAATCTGCTGCGGAAGACCTCTTTAAAGTGTTGAAAAGCAAAGACGTCACTTTGAGGACTAAGGTACGCCTGACCTAAGCCCTGAGATTTTCTATCATCTCATATGCATACGAAAGCTGGACAATGAATAGGGAAGACCAAAGGAGAACTGATGCTTTTGAATTATGGTGTTGGTGAAGGATATTGAATACACCATGCACTGCCAGAAGAATGAACAAGTCTGTCTTGGAAAAAGTACAGCCAGAGTGCTCCTTGGAAGCAACGATGGCAAGACTTCATCTAACATACTTTGGATACATTATCAGGAGGGACTGGTCCCTGGAGAAGGACTTCATGCTTGGTAAGGTAGAGGGTCAGCAAAAAAGAGGAAGACCCTCAGCAAGATGGACTGACACAGTAGCTCTGCAGGAGAAAAGACCTGGCAATCTTCTCCCTTAAATATTTCAGCATAGGAAACCCTATGGGGCAGTTTAAACCCATTGCCATCGAGTCATTTCTGACTCATAGCGACCCGATAGGACAGAGTAGAACCGCCTCATAGGGTTTCCAAGGAGCCTCTGGTGGATTTGAACTGCCAACCTTTTGGTTAGCAGCCCTATCTCTTAATCACTGCGGCAGTCTACTCTGTTGTAAATGATCACTATGAGTCGGAATTGACTCAGCAATACACAAGAACAACAACAACATCGTCTATGGGGAAGGGAGGGGATTAAGATATGCAAATAACTAAAGGCAGAAATTGGCAAATGATCTGAGAACTGAGAGAAGGGAGAGAATGCTTCTCAGTTGGAGTGTGGGGACAGGAATGACTTTGAGTCATTCAACAATCATTAAGTGCAGGTGATGAAAGTACAAGGCTGAGACAGGAGTAGTTTCTGATCTCAAAGACACACACTGGGGAAAGGATGCAAAAGCAATGATGGCTATCAGCGCAAGAAGCCACCTAGGGTGGTGGCTAATAGTGTGAGGTCTACTTCTGCTCTTTCCTAGCTATTCTAAATTTGAGCACTTAACCATTCTGTAATTCAGTTATCTTGTCAGTAAAACCCATTGCCATCAAGTTGATTCCAACTCCTAGTGACCCTGTAGGACAGAGTAGAACTGTCCCATAGGGTTTTCAAGGAGCAGCTGATGGATTCGAACTGCCGACCTTTTGGTTAGCAGTCGTAGCTCTTAACCTCTATGCCGCCAGGGCTCCTCTGTCTGTAAAGTGGGAATAATTAAAGTACCCACCTCACAATTAGCACTAATAAGAGATGAAAAGCATCCAGAGCAGTGCCTGGCACATAGTAAGCCCTCAGTGTTGTTATTGTTAGTTGGTGTCCAGTCAATTCCAACTCCTGGTGACCCCATGCGTGCAGAGTAGAACTGCTCCATAGGGTTTTCAAGGCTGTGGCCTATTGGAAGCAGATCGCCAGGCCTGCCTTCCAAGGTGTATCTGGGTGGGTTCTAACCACCAACCTTTTGGCTGGTAGTCGAGTGCTTAACTGTTTGTGCCACCTAGGGACTCCAAGGCCTTAGTAGATGTTAGTTATTATTTTGTTATTAAGTAATGTCATAGCTACTCGTATAACAAACTAGAAAGCCCAGGAGTGGGTGCTATATAGTATAACAGTTCTTGTAATATTTTACTAATGATAGTAAGCATTACTGTCTAAATGCTCTAGAAAGCACTTTCTGTGTTGTTATGCAAATAATGCGCGCCATCTATGTGTGTTTGCCCTCCCACACCCCAGGTATTTTCATAAGCACTCTATGCTAATTTTTTTTTTTTTTTTTACTGCAATATGTGAAAAAAGAAATAGCATAGCTTGCTTACGAAAATTCCTCGGGGGTGGGGAGCATGTGGTTGGCATCAAACACAGAACACTTGAGTTACTTGCGTAAAAATATGGTAGACAATAAGCCCAGCTGAGTTCAGTGAACTTACTTTGTGTTGGTCAAGAATATAGTGCCAGGACTTAATCTAGAAAAGACTCTAGCATTTCCATTTTTGGTGAATGGATTCTCAGTCACATATGGGCTAGTAGTGCCTAATTGAGAACTTCAGTGCCAGGCAGTTCACTTAGGGTACAACCTCTGAGTGAGATGGAACACATGCCAGAAGCTGTCTTTTGCATCACCCACAGGCCTCAGCGTGGAGCAGCTTGCATTGAAAAATATACAGAGAGAGTGAGGTCACATTGCATCCACTGATGCCAAGTCATTGTGCTCAGGCACAGCCCAAGGGGCTTTTTCTCGATTTCCAGTTTTAAAGTTTCTTATTCTTTGCAGTTAGTTATCTGCATCTTCTTATTAGAAGAGAATAAAGACAATGTATGGAACTAGCCAGTAAAATGATTAGAAAATATTATTCATGTTGAAGCCATTGGACATACAATTCAAAGAGAAAGGAATCCTCCTTTGTGTCTACATTAAAATACCTTAGGCCAGAGCTCTGAGTGTATCACTGCACGGCCTGGAGTTGGCCTGACAGCTCTACAGTTTC
>NW_004443962.1:1323615-1342058 GCF_000243295.1 Trichechus manatus latirostris | reverse complement strand
TCTTATGTTGCTCAATATCATCATATATATCCTTTTGGCTTGCCGTGATGCGAGCTAAGCCAGGGGCTGCCTCAGCAGATACTTCCAAGCACTTCTCAAAATAGGGAAGGAAGAACTGATTTATGCTTTTATTTGAGCTCTCAAGAATACTCATGAGGCCTTCTGGTTCAGTGGAAGTTTGATGGGTTCATGGCAGTGCCTTCATTCTCCTCCACATTCTCTGTACTGATAGGCTTGGCCAAAATCTTAACCTCTCCCATCAGACATTACCCTGGCACAGGTCAACATGAACAAGCCTAACCACTTGAGGTGGTGTCTTGGCTTTAGGGCCCTATTGGAGTATGGAGTGTGATGGATCTCACAAAATCTGCACAACCAATGCAAAGAGTGAGCCACACGGCACAGATCTAAGTTGTTCTCATGGACTTGCTCCACCATTCTTGAGGGCCTTGTGAAGCACATCTGGAGAAGGTTGACTTTCACATATTTCAGTAATCTATTTTTATATGCACATATGAAGTTTTGATTCTTAATTTGCTTTTTAATGGTTCATATGTGGAAGGTATCAGAGTATTATTTTTCAAGTGTTATACGGTTACTATCTGTGAATCTGGCACAAGGCATTTAACCTCTCTGAGCACCAGATTCTTCATCTATAAAATGGGATTAAAAACCCCTATTCTGCCTCCTCCTTAGGATTGTCAATATGGATCAGGAGAAGTGGTAGATAACAAATGTCTTAGTTATCTAGTGCTGCTATAACAGAAATACCACAAGTGGATGGCTTTAACAAAAAGAAATTTATTTTCTCACAGTCTAGTAGGCTAGAAGTCCAAAGGCTTTCTCTCTCTGTTGGCTCTAGAGGAAGGTCCTTCTCATCAATCTTCCCGTGGACTAGGAACATCTCCACACAGGAACTCTGGGTCCAAAGGATGCGCTCTGCTCCTGGTGCTGCTTTCTTGGTAGTATGAGGTCCCCCTGTCTCTTTGCTCGCTTCTCTCTTTTATATCTCAAAAGAGATTGGCTCAAGACATAGTCCAATCTTGTAGATTGAGTCCTGCCTCATTAACATAACCGCCTCTAATCCTGCCTCATTAACATCATAGAGGTAAGATTTATAACACATAGGAAAGTCATATCAGATGACAAAGTGGTAGACAATCACACAATACTGGGAATCACAGCCTAGCCAAATTGATATACATATTTTTGGGGGACATAATTTAATCCATGACAACAAGTAAAGGGCTTTATGGCTAGAGACCATAAGTCCCTGTTTATACCTATTATCCTGGAGTAATAATTAATAGCATCCCCTTGTACTCTCTTAAAGGTCTGATACTGGATAATAAATTATACAATCACCTTACAAAAGAATGAATGTGAGGATTATTGATTTTATTATTCACTTTATGATATAAGTAATATTAAACTCTGGTTGCATACAAACTCTCACTTTTTTTTTTTTATTTAAAAAAAATTAAAAAGGCTTTTTCCTTTGCTCACTTTGGAGGACAGAATAACTAACTTAATACAAGCTGTATACACCCATACTCAATTCACATAGTCGAAGTCATGGGCCCGGTACACCCACATGGGCCCTGCTGCTGTTCTGCCCTGGGTCTATCCCAGGCCCGGCCAATGCTCAGGGCTCTCCTTTCCTTTCATCCACAGGCTTCTGTCACTCCACTGACTTTCCCCTACCACTTACTCTATCCCTATGGCTGGCTACAGGTGATACTCGTGTCTACAGTTCCCCCTTTTCTTTATACTCCTAACTACCAGAGCTCAGGCCCTGTGTCCATCTTGAAGATAAAACCACTGATCTCCCTGGTGAATAGATGGTGATAAAAAAAAATAAAAGCATCGGGAAGCTGCAAAGCTTAAGAAAGCATATAATGTTCTTACAAAGGCCCTCGCCTGTATTTTTCTACTCCCTTGCTGTGACAGTAACTACATACCCTAACAGGCTTCTATTCTCTGCGTTTATGCTTTATGCTGCGACTCACCACACGTCTCCTCTTCCCAAGGCTCCATTTTGTCCTTTGGGAAAAAGCCAAAGCATGCCTCCATCAGCTAAAGCTGAGTAATAGGTTACATCCTTTCCTTGAATGAGCAAGGTCTCATTTGGGGACCTCCAGACCAGGGAACACTCATTTGACAGGGACCCTTATTTGTCTAACTCTGTATATTTTTTTGTTACTATGATCATTAAATTTTTCCCAGTGGGAAGCAACTTTAGGATCACAAAATCTACTGCCCCCATCCTTTACCGTTGAACAAACAGATGCTCAAAGACATGAGTGACTGTCCTTTTGTCACAGGGTAGGGAGGTCAAGCTGGGCCTCCTGCCAGGCCTCCAGACTCCAGATTTCTTTCTAACACACTACCCTCTATTCTAACCCACAGTCATTTATTTACCCTTTTGCTTGTATACAATTTAGTAAATGTTCTTCAATGAATAATGAAATTCTGTATGGATTATATAGTTTCTAAATGTGTATCGCAACAGCTGAGACTCTGGATGGCATGACTCTTGCTTCTGTGAATTAAGTTAATTCATACCAAACTTAAAAAAAGAACATTCTGATACTTCAGTAGTTTTTTTTTTTTTTTTTGCAGCAGAAGCTTATTCTAAAATACTTTCATAAAAAAACCAGACTGGCCTTTGAAGGAGATGGGGCTGGGCAGTAACTGTGTGTTGGAGGGGTTGCAGATTTTAGCTTTAGCACTTTTAACCCTCATGGTTTCAACTTGGAAACCCTGGTGGCATAGTGGTTAAGTGCTATGGCTGCTAACTAAAAGATCAGCAGTTTGAATTCACCAGGTGCTCTTTGGAAACTCTATGGGTCAGTTCTACTTTGTCCTATAGGGTCGCTATGAGTTGGAATTGGCTTGGCAGCAATGGGTTTTTGGTTGGTTTCAGCTCTTTACAAAGCAACTGACAAAAGTCTACGGACTATAATGATCTGCCATGAGGAGAATAACTACCACGTAGGTTGTTCTAGAGAGTGCGGTAGGGCGTGAAGAAAAACCTGAGCACGAATGCCAGTCTCTAGGACTGCAAAGCTGGCTGTAGGAGTGATCACTTAGTCAGACAGCCTGGATATAAAGCACCCAGAGTGACATTTGAGTGAGTCCTATTTAAGTATCGAGTGATTTGGAAACATCTCCGGATGCAGTCTTCATGAATGTAGGCGATCTTTTGTAATATTGAACTAATGTATTTACATGTTACAGCGTGCTTTGCATTCCTCTTCCTAACACCGCAGGCCTCTTTGTGGTGACCCCTTTCTGGAGTTTCCTCAAGGCAACCTGCTGGCATGAGTATGTTACCTGCAGAGAGCAACTGAGTGCTCAGAGCACCTCCTCATGCTCCTAATGCACAGGGAGGTGGATCACCTGGCTTCGCTCATTTTATGGATACCAGCTACCCTTGTAATCCCCAATGGCCTATCAAGGCCTGGCTCGAACACCAACTCCTCCAGCCAAAGTCTTGAACTTGAAGTGATTGCCTCTTCCTCTAAAACTGCAGCACTACCCGCACCTCTCTTATTGCCTTCTATATCGCACGTTATCTGTTCCCCTCTTCCCCCCTGTATCTCCCAGCATGCCTTGCACAGAGTCTGGCACATAGGAGGAGCTCATGAACTATGACCTGAATTTGAGTCCAGCAGGAGGAAACTGTATGGGGCAGTTCTACTCTGTCCTGTAGGGTCGCTATGAGTCGGAATCAACTCGACGGCAATGGCTTTGGTTTTGGTTTTGGTTTTGGTTAGGCGAGATGAGGTGAGGGAACTCAGTGGATCAAAGCTAGCCCTTTACTCCTAGTGGAATACTTCCAACTGCTCTCATTAGTGCCAAGAGTTCAAAACCACCTGTCTGTCCCTGGGCTGCTTATTTCTACGGCCTTGATGGAGTCCTTGGCAGCTGAGAAGCTCAGTCACTGAAGCATTTATGGGAATGTGAGTGAGTTGGTTAATAAAAGGGACAACAAAGAAGCCCACACGGACTTCTCCCTTGCTCTGTTTCTCTATTTCTTTTAAACAAGCCTGTTTGTGTTATCACTTCCACAGTCTGGTAAATAGCTGTGCCTTCTCACTGATCTGTCCTCTTGGGCTTGCAGTGGTAAAATGTGATGATTAGTCACGGGTAAAAGCTGGATGCGTCTTTCCAAGCTGCTTGCCAATCTGTATGCAGGAACTTAAGGTAAATAGAGATGAGTGCATGGGGATCAGCTTAGAGTGACAATTTTAATATGTGTTCATTGGCTTGAAATTTTCAGGTTTGTTCATACAAAACTGAAAAAAAAAAAAAGAACATTCTGATACTGTAGTGATTTTTTTTTGGCAGCAGCAGAATCTTATTTTAAAATACTTTTATAAAAAGTCCAGAGTTGCCCTCAAAGAAGTTGGGGCTGGGAGGTATATATTGGAGGGGGTGCCTCTCTTTATTGCCTTTCCTACCCTTTTCTAGGCCCTTCTCAAGGCTGTGGTGCTCTATAAAAAAACCCATTGTCGTCGAGTCAATTCAGACTCATCATAGTGACCCTGTAGTAGTAGAACTGCCCCATAGGATTTCCAAGGAGCGGTAGCTGGATTTGAACTCCTGACCTTTTGGTTAGCAGCCATAGCTCTTAACCACTGCACGAATCTCTACTTTATTACCTGATATTACCATACTCCTTCAGTTTGTTTTAAAAAACTATCAGGCTAGAAGTTAGGAGAGCTTGATCCTAGTCCTGGCTTAGCCACTAATTTGCTATAAAGTTGTGTAACTCAAATGCTCCCCCTGAGTCTCAGTATCTTCATTGGTGAAATGAAGGCATTTGACTAGATGATTTCTTTGCTACGGTGATCTAAAGATTGATAGTTTTATTTTAGTGAAGTTTGGAGTTTTATTTTAGTCAAGTTTAGAATGGAAAGTTATTCATTCTTTCAAAATTCACTTTTAATCACATGATTTCAGCACTGGGCATGAGCTTGGTTAGCTTCAGATTTCTTAGATGATCATGGAATTCTGTTTCTTCTTGCTGGTCAAGAAGGACAAGATGCCTTGCTGATTGCCTTCACTTCACAACAGCCTTCAGATTCTCACCTCTTAAAAGAGTATTTCCAGTCTGCAAAGGGCTATCCCATTCATCATCTCATGTGGTCTTTATAGAAAGCAGGTGATGTGTCAAGGAAGGAATATCATGTCCATCTTAAAGTGGAGGACAGGGTTGGAACTGCCCAACAGACTCAAAGACTAAAGTGCTGAAGACTGTTTCTGCCTACTTGTCTAGGGATTCTACTCTTTTTTAAAAAAATTTTTTGTGGTTGTACTTTAAATGAAGGTTTACAGAGAAAATTAGTTTCTCATTAAACAATTAAAACACATATAGTTTTGTGACATTGGTTGTCAACCCCATGACATGTCAACATTCTCCCCTTCTTGATCTTGGGTTCCCCATTACCAGCTTTCCTGTTCCCTCCTGCCTTCTAGTCCTTGCCCCTGGGCTGGTGTGTCCATTTAGTCTCATTTTGTTTTATGGGCCTGTCTAATGTTTGACTGAAGGATGGACCTCAGGAGTGACTTTAGTACTGTGTTAAAAGGGTATCCGGGGGTCATATTCTTGGGGTTTCTCCAGTCTGTGTCAGACCAGTAAGTCTGGTCTTTTTTTTTTTTTTGTGAGTTAGATTTTGTTCTACATTTTCCTCCAGCTCTGTCTGGGACCCTCTATTGTGGTCCCTGTCAGAGTAGTCAGTGATAGTAGCCAAGCACCATCTGGTTGTGCTGGACTCAGTCTGGTGGAGGCTGTGGTAGTTGTGGTCCCTTAGTCTTTTGGACTAATCTTCCCTTGTGTCTTTGGTTTTCTTCATTCACCTTTGCTTCAGATGGGGTGGGACCACTGGAGTATCTTAGATGGCCACTCACAAGCTTTTAAGACCCCAGATGCTACCCACCAAAGTAGGACGTAGAACGTTTCTTTATAAAATATGTTATGCCAATTGACCTAGATGTCCCCCGAGACCATGGTCCCCAGCCCTAAGCCCAGTAATTCAGTCCCCCAGGGAGTCTGAATGTGTCTGTGAAGCTTCCATGACCTTGCCTTGGTCAAGTTGTGCTGACTTCCCCAGTATTGAGTACTGTCTTACCCTTCACCAAAGTTACCACTTATCTACTGTTTTATTTAGTGGTTTTCCATCCCCATCCCTCCTCTCCCTCATAACCATCAATGATTGTTTCTTTTTACATGTAAACCTTTTCATGAGTTTTTACAGTAATGGTCTCATACAATGTTTGTCCTTTTGTAATTTATTTCACTCAGCATAATGCCCTCCAGATTCATCGATGTTATGAGATGCTTTGTAGATTCATCATTGTTCTTTATCATTGCATAATACTCGATTGTGTGTATGTACCATAGTTTGTCTATCCATTCATCTGTTGATGGGCATCTAGATTGTTTCCATCTTTTTGCTGTTGTGAACAATGCTGCAATGAACATGGGTGTGCATATGTCTAATCGTGTGATGACTCTTATTTCTCTAGGATATATTCCTAGAAGTGGGATTGCTGGATCATATGGTATTTCTATTTCTAGCTTTTTAAGGAAGTGCCGTATTATTTTCCAAAATGGTTTTACCATTTTGCATTCCCACCAGCAGCGCATAAGAGTTCCAAGCTCCCTGCAGCCTCTCCAATATTTGTTATTTTCTATCTTTTTTGATTTGTGCCAGTAATGTTGGGGTGAGATGGTATCTCATTGTAGTTTTGATTTGCATTTCTCTAACAGCTAGTGATCATGAGCATTTCCTCATGTGTCTATTAGCCACCTGAATGTCTTCTTTGCTGAAGTATCTGTTCATATCCTTTGCCCATTTTTTAACTGGATTATTTGTCTTTTTGTTGTAGAGGGGTTGGATTTTCCTACAAATTTTAGAGATTAGACCTTCGTCAGATTTCTCATAGACAAAATTTTTTTTCCCAATCTGTGGACTCTCTTATTACTCTTTTGGTGAAGTATTTTGATGAGCATAAGTGTTTAATTTTTAGAAGATCCCAGTTATCTAGCTTATCTTCTGATGTTTTTGTATTGTTGGTTAAGGTTTGTATCCTATTTATGCCATGTATTAGGTCCTCTAGCATTGACTTTATTTTTTCTTCTATGATTTTATAGTTTATGGTTTTATTTAGGTCTTTGATTCATTTTGAATTAGTTTTTGTATATGGTGTGAAGTATGGGTACTGTTTCATTTTTTTACAGATGGACATCCAGTTTTGCCAGCACCATTTGTTAAAAAGACTCTTTTCCCCATTTAATGGACTTAGGACCTTTGTCAAAGATCAGGTTATCACAGGTGGATAGATTTACATCTGGGTTATTGATTCTGTTCCATTGGTCAATCTTCTATCATTGTTCCAGTACCAGGTTATTTTGACTACTGTAGCTGTATAGTAGGTTCTGAAGTCAGGTAGTGCAAGTTCTCCTACTTTATTCTTTTTCTTCGATAGTGCTTTACTTCTCTGGGACCTCTTTCCTTTCCATCTCAAAATTAATGATTAGTTTTTTTCATCATGTTAAAGAACACTGTTGGTATTTGGATCATTGTGAAAATGGCGTGGGGGCAGTGTCTGACCTCCTGTAACTTCACAAGGGGAAAGGAGAATCAAGATCAACAGCTCAAGGCTGATTCCTATAAGGCGAGTATCATGGATGGAATTGTGTCCCCCCAAAATATGTGTCAGCTTGGTTAGGCCATGATTCCCAGTATTGTGTGGTTGTCGTCCATTTTGT
Organism: Trichechus manatus latirostris; assembly: GCF_000243295.1. Classification (NCBI taxonomy): domain Eukaryota; kingdom Metazoa; phylum Chordata; class Mammalia; order Sirenia; family Trichechidae; genus Trichechus; species Trichechus manatus. The sequence goes on along the minus strand of NW_004443962.1, from coordinate 1,334,278 downwards.
GATTGTAATTTTATGTTAAAGAGGATTAGGGTGGGATTATAACACCCTTACTAAGGTCATATCCCTGATCCAATGTAAAGGGAGGTTCCCTGGAGTGTGGCCTGTACCACCTTTTATCTTACAAGAGATAAAAGGAAAGGGAAGCAAGCAGAAAGTGGGGACATCATACCACCAAGAAAGTAGTGCCTGGAGCAGAGTGCGCCCTTTGGACCTGGAGTTTCTGTGCAGAGAAGCTCCTAGTCCAGGGGAAGATTGATGACAAGGACCTTTCTTCAGAGCCGACAGAGAAAGCCTTTCCCTGGAGCTGATGACCTGGATTTGGACTTGTAGCCTATTACACTGTGAGAGAATAAATTTCTCTTTGTTGAAGCTATCCACTTGTGGTATTTCTGTTATAGCAGCACTAGATGACTAAGACAGTGAGGGTTAGACATGCTGACTCTGTCAGCCATCTTTACCAATTCTGTCACCAACAGTCCCTCCCACAGCACTCTCTACTGTGTTCAATATTTCATTGCAATGGCCAGACAGAACTCACAGATCATACTTATGATTATCAGGTTTGTTAGGGAAGTAATAGTTACAGTTCAGCCTCCAGAACACTCAAGATACAATTCTTCCATCAAGACAGCCTCTTCCCAACCGCACTCACAGGCATGCCTTCCCCTGGCCCTAGGCTTCTCCCCAAAGGCACTCAGCTTTCTCTCTCCATGGGCCAGGAAACCCACCACACCATCTTCTGCTGCCGATCACTACTGCCGGATCTCTCCTGCCACCAGTTCTCACTGTCTTCAAGGTTACAGCTCTCTCTCTGTTTCCTGCTTCCAGGAGCTTCTCAGCACAAGGATCCTGGGTCCAAAGGATGCACTCTCCACTCCTGGCTGTTCTTCCTTGGTGGTGGTGGAATACTCCTCTCTCCTCTGGAATTGGCTCTTTTTTTAAGGCAAAACTGACCAATCCCCTTGGTGGGCCACAATAACCCTATCACACAGTCCTGCCCAATCACCTGGGTGGGGGTTGCAAGACCATGGTGAGAAAGGCCACACAAAAGCAATCACAGGGCAATCGGGATTGCATTGTATTCGTAGATTGCTTTAGGTTAGAATTGACATTTTCACAATGTTCAGTCTACCTAGCCATGAGCATGGTATGTTTTCATTTACGTAAGTCTCGTTTGGTTTCTTGCAGTGGTGCTTTGTAGTTTTCTTTGTATAGGTCTTTTATGTCCCTGGTTAGATTTATTCCTAAGTATTTTATTTTTTTAGGGGCTATTAAAAATAGTATTGCTTTCCTGGTTTCCTTTTTGTAGTTCTCTTGATTGGTGTATAGGAATCCAACTGATTTTTGTACGTTTATCTTGTATCCTGCTACTCTGCTGAATCTTTCTATTAGTTCCAGTAGTTTTCTTGTGAAGTCCTTTGGGCTCTCTATGTATAGTATCATATCATCTGCAAATAGGGATAGTTTTACTTCTTCCTTACCAATTTGAATGCTCTTTATTTCTTTTTCTTGCCTTATTGCTCTGGCTAGGACTTCCAGCACAATGTTAAATAGGAGTGGCGATAAAGGGCATCCTTGTCTTGTTCCTGTTCTCAAGGAGAGTTTTCAGCCTCTTTTCATTAAGAATGATGTTAGCTGTTGGTTTTATATAGATGATATTGGGCTAACTCTTGACTACTGGGAAACTGGTGGTTAAAGAACATAGCAACCCATGGAATTTCCACTGAAAGTCCCACTCACCTTTTGTCTTTAATAATTGATTTCTATGGATCCTGTTTTCCTAATCCAGAAGATATGGTGAGTAGGCATGTAATTTCTAGAGTCTCTCGATGGTTCACCTGGTCTCCTGATCTCCATTCTTATCTTTTCATATATCTTCTATTCTACAACCAGACAGATTTTTTTTCTAAAACACAAAAATATTCACATTACTTTTCTTTAATGTGTTTCTACTATTTTGTTGGAAGCCCTATAAAATAATCTAAACCCCTTTACTTGCTGTACAAAACCATTTATAATCTGATCTTTGCTTTCCTCAATAATCCTGTCTCTCTTTGTGCCCTTCATTTATTTTTTCAAAACCTATTTTCACACTCATGATATTCCAGTTTACCATGCTAGGACTGGGATGAAAGCTGGTAAATAAGATAGACCTGGGTTATACCTTATCTAAGATAACCATCTACAATCCAGCTGAGCCAAATGTCACTGTTCTCTCAGTCTAAATTGCACTCCCATGTCATCCATCCTCCTTCCACCTGGAAAACTCTGGCTTATCTTCCAGAACTCAACCTTTATCACCTTTATGAAAACTTTCCTTGAGTCTGAGGGAGAATGGAATTGTACTCTCCTTTCCCCCCCCCCTCATTGTACTTTGTGTATAATTCCACGATAACACCAATAACACTTTATCTGTATTTGTTGGTATGCTAGACTGCAGACTCCTTGAAGGTAGGGGACTTAACATTTATTCAGTGCATTAACTGTTCATGAGTCAAAGTACTACATGATCCATTTGCTGTGCTTATATTATTTTTAGACAGGTTGATCTGTTTGTAGATAAATCCCGCTGTATTATCTTATGAGTTACATCATATACTGGGTCATTTGCCATTTTGGCAAAGTGTGCTGGGATTTTTGGCTGGTGCTGTTGACTTGAGGTTAACCTTCAGAGAAGCTGCGACAGAGGCAGCTAAGGGATGAGTGAGACTTATAAATGCTACAGCCATTTACACTGTACACAAAACTTCCTATTACAGACATATAAATGAATAAATAGCTAGACATGGGTCATGCTTTGTCCCTAAATGAGGTAATTTTAGATCACTTGCTATTATCTTATTTAAAAAACAAAAGACCATTTACATGCAATTCTGGCTGTGTTAGTAATGCAAGATTTATTTTTGGAGTCTAAGACTTATAGACTTTTTTAAATAGCATGTTCAAATACACAAAAAAGGATGAAAATGCCAAGATAAAAAATTCGAAGTTTGCTTTTGACCAAGGTTCGTTCTAGGCTACTGTTGTTAATGCATACTATTTAATGAATCTATACAACACTACCTACCTTCCATTCTCCAGTATATCAGAAAACTTGGTAGTAAATGAAGGTATAATTGTTTACTAGATATTGAAACCCATGATGTGGATTCCTGTATTTCTAATAGATATTTTACTTTGAATTCAGTCCCTATGTAAACCTTATGCATTCAGTTGACATAAATCTTTTCTGTTATCCTTCAGACACAGCCCCAAAATCACCTCCTTTAAATGCCGAATTAATCCCACACATCTCTAAGAATATCCACATCTCTTTAGCCCTTGTGGGACCTTTAACAATTCTGTTCATTTCTGCTAATTTGTATGTATGATGTGTGTGCCTTTTGCCTTCTTTTGATGATTATTCAATCAATTCTTGAATTGAACTCCACCAAAGTGAGATCTATCATCCATCTATCTGTCTGCCTTCCCTGTATTCTCAAACTTAGTTATGTCCTACCCAGTAACTCCTTTACAAAACTCATCACAGTTTATAATCTTATATTTAAGTAGTTTATGTGTTAGATTTATCTTTACTCCTTGCCGGACTGTGAGGTCCACGTGAGGGGAATCGTGTCTTTTCTGCTCTCTACTGATAGCCCAGAGACAAGGTAATATTTGTTAAATAAATATAGTGTAGAAAATTTGGAAAGTTCAGATGAACATAAAGAATAGGAAGAAAAATCACATAATGGCTATCAAGTATCAGATAATCAATATAAATATTTTCACCATGTATACATATTCAGTGTGTATTTATGATCTCAATATTTACAAAGATAGCATTACATACTATATACTGTAAACTTGCTTTTTACGCATCGTATCATGACCTTTTTATCGCATGTTACTATGGAGCCTTGGTGGTGCAGTGGTTAAGAGCGTGGCTGCTACCCAAAAGGTCGGCAGTTTGAATCTACCAGTCACTCCTTGGAAACTCTATGGGGCAGTTCCACTCTGTCCTATGAGTCAGAATCAACTCAGCGACAACGGGTTTGGTTTTGGTTTATATAGCATTTACAACGTCACTATTATATTATTAAAATATTGTTTTTAAAGATTATCCATGTGTCATCAGTTCTCAAACTTTTTGGCCTCAGGAGATCTACACACAACAAAATTATTGAGGATTCCAGAGCACTTTTGTTTTGTCAGTTATATCTAGTAGTATTTACCTTATTAGAAATTAAATTAAAAGAAATTGGAAAATATCTAATAATGCTTTTAAAAATAATAATCAATGACTACATGTTAATATAAGTAACATGTTTTTATAAAAAAGAACTATGTTTTCCAAAACGAAGATGTTAGTGAGAAGAATGGCATTGTTTCTCATTTTTGCAAATCTCTTTCAATGTCTGACTCAACAGAAGATAACAAAGGCTCATATCTGCTTCTGCATTTAAGATGTATCAGTATATTAATTTAGTCAAATGTATGAAAAAGATCCAACCTCTCACAGATATATAGTTGAGAAAAGGAATGTTTTAATGGCTTTTTCAAATAATTGTGGATATTCTTCTTTGATTCTGTATGAAAACTCAACAAATAATGGTTTCTTAAAGGTTAGTTGCAGTAGGGGATTTGAAGCCATCTCAGGAAACTTTTCATACTCTTTTAAATTAAAATTCAATAGTCTACCTTGTACTTTGGATGGATTTTTTACCTATGCATTATTTTTTAATATCATGCATTAATCATTTGGAGTGGTTCACTGAGTTATGCAGATTTTTGAAATATTGACAGGGCTCATTCTACAATGCCGTCATATATCATGTAGCCTCTGGAAAATTCCAATGTATAATCATAAGAGAATGATAATGACAAGGGCATGTAAGACTTTAATATTATTAGAGAAATAATTTTGACCTTGTGAACCCCTGGATAGGTTTTGGGGACCTCCAGGATTCTCTGGATCACACTTTAAGAGCTGCTGCAATCTGTAAATCAGACTCATGTCAATTTTCAGTTCTAGAAAATTTTTAGCCACTATAAGGTTGCTTTTCTTCAGTTATCTCTACCACCAATTTTGGGAACACCTATTAGACATACTAGAGAGTATTTACCTAGTCTCCACATTTTACATTTTCTATCATATTAGTTTTAACTTCCAATCCATCGATGCTAAATTGCACTCTTACTTGTATGCTATTTAGCTTGTCTATTGAGATTTTTATTACAATAACTATATTTCACTTTTAAGATTTCATGATTTTTCTTATTTCCTTATTCTTGTTGCCTAAATACATGTTCTTTTTTCATATACTTCAATTCTTGTCTCCTAGTTATTGATCCTTTTTTTTTTTTTTTTTTGTCCCTGAGGGTTTTAATCCTACTTTTTTAAAAATCTTATTCAGATTTATCTGTTTTCTCTATTTTGTGAGTATGAATTATCCTGTTTGTTGTGTCTGATTATTCTGTCACGTTGTTGAGCTTTTTCACGTGTTTTAAAATCCTTATTTGAGATTTCTTCTACGAGAATTTCCTTCCATTCTTGTAGGGGAATTTTCTCGTTTCCTGTGTTCTGGGCACTCTAGAATGCACTGCTCTAAATCAGGTCATATGATAGTGGTTTGGTTTGAGTTTTACCTTTTGGGGATAGTACAATCCCAGGTCCTGTACCCGTGTGCTGCATAGACTCAGATCTCATTTTGACATGGATGTTTGTGCCTCACTCCTCAGGGTAGCACAATTTCTGGCCACAGCTCAGGAAGAGCTTTTCCAGCACCTCTTCACAAATGGGCGCTACTGTCACAGATTCTGAATTCATTTAGGGGTCCATCCATGGCCCTCCTATGTGTATGAATCATATTTCTCCCTCACTGCATTATCCTGTTCCCAATCCCCTATGGGCTAGTAGTTTCAGTTCCCATTTATTGCTGTTGCCTACCTTTCTGTTTCTGCCACGCAGACATTTTTCTTTCTTAGTTTAGAGTATACTGTTTTCAATTATACAGAACCTGTTCTGTCTTTTTCTTTTTCTTTTTTTTTTTGGTTATTTATTTTACCATTATTTCTGAGTTCAGAATGGAAGAAGGAATTTTTGGTATGTACTTAATCTACCATCTTGACATCCATTCAGCCAATGATATACCAAAATTTATTAAACCAGTTCTTCATTCTTGGACATTTATGTGTTTCTTGTTTCTTGTGTTACAAATATCACAGTGATAGCCATCTTTACAGCTAAATGTATCCATTATTATATTGTTAGGTTACATTTCCAGAACTGAAACTACTGGGAATTTTTACCTTTCCATTATACATGTCTGACTATGTCCTTCTTCTGGTCTAAAATCTTTTCTTGGCTTTTCATTGCCTTCAGGATAAAGTCCTAACAACATAGCATGGTGTTAAATGACCACTTTAGCCTAATATTCTACCATCCTCCTCCATTCACCTGCCACACTTGCAATTCTGTAGAAGTACTATGCTCTCCTACTCCTCTGTGTGTTTTTTACCTGTGAGGTTCTTCTATCAGAGGTACTTTCTGCCCATCTTTTGGCACAGTGAACTCTTACTCATCATTTAAAATACTGCTCAGGCAGGGCCTCTCCTGTAACTTTTCCAGAAGGTGTTTCTCTATTTCATGCTATTCTCTATCAGAGCAGTTGGAGTCCCTGGGTGGTGCAAACAGTTAAGCACTCAGCTACTAACGGAAAGGTTGGTGGTTCAAACTCACCCAGAAACATCTTGGAAGAAATACCTGACAATCTTTCTGAAAGGTCACAGCCTTGCATATCCTATGTACAGACAGTCCCCAGGTTGCCATCTTCCAACTTAGGGACAGCTCGTACTCAAGAATGGACTACCAGAAAACCTATTATATTAAAAGTTTCAGTTAATTCAATGGTTCATAGTAACAAATGCATTCACTACTTTCTGACACTCTTGAAACCATTGCATGGTTTGGAAGTGTTTTTTAAGTGTTTTTATATGCATAGAAAGGTAAAATATATACTATATATTAAGACAAACATTTGACTAACTGACGCTAAATAAGAACTGCATGTACCTGTTTCGACTTATCTACAAATTGGACTTAAAAACACACTTAGGAACGGATCTGATTCATAACCCTGGGACTGTATATTTTTACAACTCTACTCTGCACACATGGGGTTGCCATGAGTCAGAATCTGACTTGATAGCAACAATTTTTTTTTTAATATGACAGCACTTACTACAGTCATTTACATGCTTGTCTCTACTTTAGGCTGTGAAATCCTCAAAAACCATCATTTGAACCCCAGCACTTAACACAGTGTCTGACACATAGTAGGTACTCCCTCAATGCCTTATTGATGAGTGAATGATATTGTATAACTTTGTAAGCTGTATCATATTGAATTACACTCTTTTTTTGCTCTCCTAATGCTTGATAAGTTTGGTTTGGGTGAGAACTGTATCATAATATTTTATCTATTTGTCTATCTGTTAATCTATCTATCTATATTCTATCTATATGGGTCTATCATATTCTCATTTTATCTCCAGTCTACTAAGTGTCAATGATATTGTTGGCTCATGAAATATTTATTGGTTAAGTGGCTATTAGATGAAATTACACTATCAGTGAGGATGAGGAAAATTTATTATAGAGTTTCTGTTGCAGGTCAGTGCATTCTAGAATGTGAGGATGTTTGTACTGAACACTCACCTTGGACAAGTCTCTTTTCCTTTCTTAATTTTCTCAGTTGTAAACAAAGACTTTGGACTAGGAAAGCTTTAGGGCAGCTTTCAGCTCTAGTTGTCTATCTTCTCACTCAACAGCTACAACCTTATGTCCAAAACCTAGACTCTGGCCCTTATTCTATGAAAAATGACTGAGCCCCATATTTCATAACAGCTCTTGTTTGTAGTGTATTTTTAGAGTGCTAAGAAAAGAGTAATAACACTTGTATTTATGTTTCAACTTACATCTGGAGAAATTAATTCTACAAGTGCTAGGAAGAAGGCTTATAAAATCTTAAAATATTCTGCCTACAAATGAGAATCCACCTATATTTTAAATGAATTTGAAAATGATAAGCTTTTTGTTGCCTTCTAGAGAAAGCTCGTATAGTGAAAATAAACCTTTAAATTAAGCAAAGCTAAATAAAACTGTGTAGAGAACACAGAACTCAAGACAGCACCCTTAAGAGCTTATGGAGTAGAAAGATACCATAAAATGACATGACATCTTTTTTCTTTATATTTTATTATCATCAAATTGAGAGCCATTGTTTTTTTCAAAAACTCTTTATCTCTTCTACGTCACAGCTAGCTTATATAATTTTTGTTGTATGTATGAATGCATTTTTTCATGCTTTCCTCCGAATCCTAGTACTAATATAAAGCATACATTTAGGAAATATTTTGGAGCTGCAAGCTCTTTAATTCAGAAATCATATTTCTGATTATCCTTAAATAAACTATGGTCATGATTTCACTCGATTTTCAGGATTAATGCACTAACAATCTCATTGAACTCTGAGTGGGGTTTCTGAATAATTCCTTTTGTTTCTTTAAGCTTTCTTGAGTTTTTCAAGTTTTCTGCAGTGGGTGGGCATTACTTACGTTTACAAAAACTAACTGTTATAAAACTTAAAAAGAGGACATCACTTAGATTTGTATTGGATTCTATGTTCCTTGCAGAAGAAATAACAATAAATAATCCTTTTTTTTTTTTTCAACAAAGCGTGGAACTCTCGGTTTTGAAGAGTAGGTAGCGTGTTGACTTGTTTGGTTTGGGGTTTTTTGTCTAATTTAAACAAATGCTAATTGTATTGGGTTTATAAGATGTCTTCGTCTTGTTATGAAGATGTCTTTTTTATGTGCCAGGATGGATATATTTGATTAGCACAAAATGAAAAGTAAAGATATGTTACAATGAGGACATTGGGTTAACTTTAAAATTCTAGCTACTTCCTTCTCCAGGTGTCTTGAGAAACATGGAGGCAGATAGTGTGTCGGAAAACATGTTAGTCTCCAAATCCGCATACCTAAGATCAGTTCTTGGCTCTGTGACTCACTAGTATTAGGAATTTGAGCCGGCTACTTTGTCATTCTGACCCCAAAGTGGGGATACTATTACCTGCCAGTCTACCTAATAGGGTTATATGACGCGAATGAAAATGCTAGATTAATTGCAAAACCCAGAGCAAATGGATGTTAGCACCCTTACTGTAGGAGCTATATGTATGGGCAAAAGTGAAAGCTTTGGAAATAAGCTAAAACATTTATTTTTTCTTTAGCATCTCTTCTGCCAGAAATATATATTGGTTGCAGCTGGAAGGAAACCATTCCAGGGAAAATAATGTTGAACAGGGGTCAGAGCTGTTCTGACAGCTTGAATGTGTTTCTTTATATTTAATGATAATGATAATTTATCTTCTGATTGGCTTCTTTGACATGAGAGCCCACGAAGTCAGGAAAGCTATGAACTATTGAATGGCTACCCTCAGGGAGATGGCCAGGAAGGGGCAAATGGGATGGGACTAGTCAACGTGTTTTGCTGAGGGTACTCAGCTGCCTGAGGCTTTATAGGCTTCCAAGGAGGCCAGTTCTGTGGCGTATGAAAGACCTGAGAACCAGCACCTACCAGCCTTGGACTTCATTTGTTGAGAACCTTCTATGTGCTACACACTGAGGCAGGGACTTTGACAAAAGTATTCTGTTTGACCTTCAGAACAACTCTGTGAGGCAGATACTATTGTACCACTAATAAATTTAGGAAAACTAATACTCAAAATGATGATGGGACATTCCCTAAACTGTAATCACACTGAGGTCTTCTGAATCTAAAGCCAGTATTCTTTTTGTTGTATAGCCCTCTCTCTCACACGCACATATGACTGCATTAGTAACTACACACGTATAAAGTACTTCCGCACCAATTACCTTACTTGGTTGCTACTTTCTCCACTCCCAACCTTGCCAAACACTTTTGTGTATTGTTTCTTTTTGAGGGCTGGTGACGGTGACAGGCCTGGAAAGAACCCTGCATGAGAACTGGAAACCTGGTCTTACCTCATTCACCAGCCCACTCTGTTACCTCAAGGCCTGAAGGGGAAGAGGCTTGCCTCTAGTCTAGTTAGTTGGTATAAGGACCCAGAGTAGAACTCAGATTTCCTGAGAACTAGTCTCCTGAGGATCTTTGGAGAGAAAAGGTAATAAGCAGACAAGTATTTATGTATAAGTTGAGGTCATTATTTAATTAAAAGCTGGAACCATGTTTATTTCTTCAGATAGTTGATAAGACTCTGACTATAAAATGGGATAAGGAAAAATATTGATAGAAAAAGATTTACCATAAAGGTTTAATCCTAATCTGTAATGAAAATGATACTTGAGGACTAAGGAGAGTAAGCTGTTTAAGGTTTGCATTAGTTGTGGAAGCCCAAGCTTTGGACATTGAATCTGTAACAAAAGTGGAGACAGAGTTTGGGCTATCTTTAAAGAATCTCAGTATACCAAGAGCTCCTCCTTCTGAAGGAGCCAGGTCAGCCTGCTGTTAGGGTATCTCATAGAAAGTGAATGTGCTGGACGATAAAGAACAACGATGAAGCAGTGAAACATCTTATAACATGGAGGAATCTGGAGGGCATTATACTGAGTGAATTGAGTCAGTCACAGAAGGACA
>NW_004443962.1:1321356-1323515 GCF_000243295.1 Trichechus manatus latirostris | reverse complement strand
AATTATCTTAGGTGAAGGGAAGGACAGCACACACTACAGGGGAAGTCAGCACAACTGGACTAAACCAAAGCTAAGAAGTTTCCTGAATACAATCAAACATTTTGAGGGACAGAGTAGCAGGGGTGCAGGTCTGGGGACCATGCTTTCAGGGAACATCTAGGTCAAGTGGCATAACAAAGCTTATTAAGAAAATGTTTGGCATCCTACTTTGTGAGTGGTATCTGGGGTCTTAAAAGCTGACAAGCGGCCAGCTAAGATGCATCAATTGGTCCCAACCACCTGGAGTAAACGAGAATGAAGAACACCAAAGACACAAGGAAAGTATTATCCCAAGAGACAGAAAGGGCCACATAAACCAGAGACTTCATCAGCCTGAGACCAGAAGAACTAGATGGTGCCCAGCTACCACCAGTGACCACCCTGACAGGGAACACAACAGAGGGTCCCTGATGGAGCAGGAGAAAGGTGGGCTGCAGAACTCAAATTCTAGTAAGAAGACCAGACTTAAAGGTCTGACTGAGACTGGAGGAACCCCAGAAGGCATGGCTCCCAGATTCTCTATCAGCCCAGAACTAAAACAATTTCCAAGGCCAACTCTTCAGACAGGGATTGGACTGGACTATGGGACATAAAATGATACTCGTGAGGAGTATGCCTCTTAGCTCAAATAGATACAAGGGATTAAACAAGCAGCTTCTGTCCGGAGGTGAGATGGCAAGGCAGAGAGGGTTAGGAGCTGGTTGAATGGACATGGGGAGTCACGGGTGGAAAGGAGGAGTGTGCTGTAACAGTATGGGGAGAGCAATTAGGGTCACATAACAATGTATGTATAAATTTTTGTATGGAAGACTAACTTGAAATGTAAACTCCATTTAAACTACAACAGTCAACAAAAATAAAAATAAAAAAGGAAAGTGAATGTGCTGGAAACTTCCTCTAACTTAGGTTGCTTTTAAGCAAGTCTATAGGAAAGATTATTTTAGAGATTTAATTAATGTGATGGCAAATGTAGTTATTGAAGTTCTTGTAGGCTGTTAATTTGGATTTTGCCATGATTCCAGTTTGTGAAAAAGAATTTGTAATGAAAGTGAATGGCAAAAATAAGCCAAAAAAGGGAATGTTTAACATACCCAGGCAAAGGTGCCTTTACAACAAGACAAGGATGTCACCTTTGGAGGATGAAGAAAGCATGCGTTTTGAGGTATTTTATTAAAAGTGAGTTGTGATCCTCTGTTGAGGTCAATTGAGGGAGGATGACCTTGAGGCTACTTTCTCTCTTCTTAGATCCTTCCTTTCTTTACACCATTCCTGCTGGATATACCTGGTGAATGAAGGCTGTGTAATAAGGGGTGAGGAATGAGGAAGACTGAATCAGATGCCACAGGAGATTAGTAAACAGGAGTTTCGATTGGGGATGTGCTGGGGTGAGAGAAAACGTGTTGAAGTAGCATTTTTAGGGCAAGGTCAATATTAAGTTACTTCCTCATATTTATGCAGCTTGTAAGTGGTAAAGGTGTGATTTGAACTGGATCTGACTGGTTGAAATGCAGAGGATCCAAAGAATTATTGAGCCTGACTGTCATTGGTTTTGGATTGGTGGAGGCTGAAACTTCAAATGTCAGTCATTACTTTGTTTGCTAAATTGATTACCTTTTGCCTGGAACATGGTAGTTGCAGACTCTGGCTGGTTTTTAGCTCAGGAAACATTTCCTCTATTTGTTTGTTTGTTTCTTCTGTTCCATTTGTTAAGACTTGTTCTGTAGGGATAAAAATTATTCCTAAAGATACATGCAGTCTTTTGTCTCTTGTATCTATTGTCTTCATATTTTCTGATTCTTGGGAGAATTTTTCTTCACATCAACGATTAAATTTTTTTCATAGTGCTGATTTTGTTCTTTTCCATTTCTTGTTTGGAATTAATTGGGCTTTTGCTACCTTGCTATTCTCAGCCAGGTCCCCTAATATTTCAGACTGTATTTCCATCCATTATCTTTTATCCCAACATCACTCCTGTACCCTAGCGAGACTAATTTTCCATGTATTTACTTGAGAACACAGAGATGGTTCCATATTTTTGTTTTTTTTTTTTTAGGTTGAAAATTATTTTATTTATTCCTATATTTAGAAGAATTGTAAACATTACTTTTGTTATCCTAACT
>NW_004443962.1:1319883-1321135 GCF_000243295.1 Trichechus manatus latirostris | reverse complement strand
CCTTTTCCAAATTATTCCATCACCATTATCTTCAACTCACTGCCCCCTAGGCATCCCATCAAACCTTTTGAGTTGCTGTTGTCAATTTGATCTCACACTGATCATTCTTTTTTTTGGTACCTTAGATGAATGTTTACAGAACAAATAGATTCTCATTTTACAGTTGGTACATATATTGCCCTATGACAATGGTTAATAACTCCACGACATGTCAACACCGTCCCTTCTCAACCTTGGGTTCCCTAGCACCAGCTTTCCTTTCCCCTCCTGCCTTGTAGTCCTTGTCCCTGTGCCTCATTAGTGCCTTTTTGTTTTATGGGGCTGCCCAATCCCTGGCTGAACAGTGAATCTCAGGAGTAACTTCACCACTGAGCTAAAAGGGTGTCTGGGAGCCATACTCTGGGGGTTTCTCCAGTCTGTCAGGCCAGTAAATCTGGTCTTTTTTTGTGAGTTAGAATTTGGTTCTACATCCTTCTGCAGCTCTGTCCAGGACCCTCTATTGTGATCCCGGTCAGAGCAGTCAGTGATGGTAGCCGGACACCACGTAGCTGTACTGGACTCAGTCTGGTGGAGGCCGTGGTAGCTATGGTCCATTAGTCCCTTGGACTAATCTTTTCCTTGTATCCTGTTCTCTTCATTCTCCCCTGCTCCTGAAGGACTGAGACCAGTGGAGTATCTTAGATGGCTGCTCACAGGCTTTTAAGACCCCAGATGCTACTCACCAAAGTAGAAGGTAGAACATTGTCTTTATAAACTGTGTTATGCCAATTGAGCCAGATGTTCCCCGAGACCATGGTCCCCACAGCCCTCCACCCAGCAATTCAGTCCCTCAAGGAGTTTGGATGTATCTATGGAGCTTCCATGATCTTTCCTTGTACAAGTTGTTCTGGCTTCCCAGTATTGTGTACTGTCTTCCCCTTCACTAAAGTTACCACTTATCTATGGTCTATTTAGTTTACCTCCATCTCCACCCCTCCCATCCCTGGTAACCAACAAAGATTCTTTCTTTCTGTGTGTAAACTTTTACATGAGTTTTTACAGTAAAGGTCTCATACAATATTTGTCCTTTTGTGATTGACTTATTTCACTCAGCATAAAGTCCTCCAGTTTCATCCATTATGAGATGCTTCACAGATTCATCATTGTTCTTTATCATTGCATAATACTCCATTGTGTGTATGTACCATAGTTTGTTTATCCATTCATCTGTTGATGGGCATCTAGGTTGTTTCCATCTTTTTGCTATTATGAA
>NW_004443962.1:1287648-1319783 GCF_000243295.1 Trichechus manatus latirostris | reverse complement strand
ATGGTATCTCATTGCAGTTTTAATTTGCATTTCTCTAGTGGCTAATGATTGCGAGCATTTCTTCATGAGTCTGTTGGCTGCTTGCATGTCTTCATTGGTGAAGTGTCTGTTCATTTTCTTTGCCCATTTTTTAATAGGATTATTTGTCTTTTTGTTGTAGAGGTGTTGGGTTTTCTTGTAGATTTTGGAAATTAGACCTTTGTCTGACTTGTAAAGTCCAAAATTTTTTTCCCAGTCTGTAGGTTCTCTTTTCACTCTTTTAGTGAAGTCTTCTGATGAGCATAAGTGTTTAATTTTTAGAAGATCCCAGTAATCTAGCTTATCTTCTGGGGTTTGTGTGTTGTTGGTTATGGTTTGTGTGCTGTTAATGGTGTGTATTAGGGCCCCTAGCATCGATCCTATTTTTTCTTCTATGAACTTTATAGTTTCTGGGTTTATATTTAGGTCTTTGATCCATTTTGAATTCATTTTTGTGTATGGTGTGAGATATGGGTCCTGCTTCATTTTTTTGCAGATGGACATCCAGTTTTGCCAGCACCATTTGTTAAAAAGACTGTATTTTCCCCATTTGATAGACTTTGGGCCCTTGTCGAAGATCAGGTGACCAGTGTAGATGGATTTACATCTGGGTTCTCAATTCTGTTCCACTGGTCGATGTGGCTGTCGTTGTACCAGTACCAGGCTATTCTGACTCCTGTAGCTGTAGAGTAGGTTCTGAGGTCAGATAGTGCGAGTCCCCCTACTTTATTCTTCTTCTTTAATAGAGCTTTACTTATCCGGGGCTTCCTTCCTTTCCATCTAAAGTTATTTTTATTTGTTAATGTTAAATCCAATTATTCATTAATTTATTTGTTTGTTTTTATTCTGGACATCTTCAGAGCAGTCTTATTCCTATTTTGTATTTTGTGCTTGCTTTTTTTTGTCTTTGTTTTTGTTTTCCTGTTTACTTATCCTTGAGCATGGATCCAAGCTTGGAGTTTTCCAGAAGCTTACCAGTACCAGTTGCCATTGGGCTGACCCAATGACTCATGGCCACCTCACGTGTGTCAGGATAGAACTGGGCTCCATAGGGTTTTCAATGGCTGATTTTTTGGAAGTAGATTGCCAGGCCTTTCTTCTGAAGTGCTTGTGGGTATACTCAAACCTCCAACTTTTGGTTAGCAGCTGAGGTCATTAACCATTTGTACCACCCAAGGACTCCTTCCAAGAGCTAGCTTCTGTGTTCTCCCTTATATTCCCCATTACTTTCCAGATGAATGTAATAGATTCCATCTCTCCGGTGTTAAGTTGGAGGCTAAATTGTTGTGCAAAGCCCCTCACTAATTTTTAAGAGGTTAATTATATGGTGCTACATAAATAAGGAGGTATCTTCTGCTTCCAGTGCCTGGTCCTTTGGCTGTGAAGAAGATATTTTTTCCCCTAGATGATCTGAAACAATTTTTAGTTCTTTTTTTTTTTTTTTTTTCCAGAAACATAATATACAACTCTCCACCAAGCTTGCATTCCTTCCTTCCTTGGCCTTTCTACACCACTGGGTATTACAGTCTAAATTTTCATATAAGGAGAACCCACTAGTGCTGCTTTAGGAAAGGAGTAAATACCAAGGGAGAGAGAAATATCTTGGATGACTTAGTAACCATTTCCTTGTAGGGGGCGGTGGATGTTAGGTTTCTGATTTCTGCATCTCTGAGACGCAGATACACAGTGGGAGTCGGTGATAGCTTCTGTTGATTTTGTAGCCCTGAACCTACACATCTGCGGGGGTTGAGGCTACATACTGGCCCCATACAGATGAGTACTGATTTCCCCAGATACTAAAAAATTGTTGCTAGATACTATTAGTTTCTGGATGAGTTGGAATTGACTCAACAGCAGTGGGTTTGAGTTTTTGGTTTTATTGCTATTGTGATGTTAAGTCATCATTTTGCTCATTGCATATTTTAATGGGAGGAAGAGAGAAAGTGAAGTGCCATAAGCTGCCTGCCATCTAAGCCTGGATGTATCAACCCTTCATCCCTTATGATGCCACACTAATGTACTGCCACAGACTCATCTTCAGTAGCTAGAATTTCCTGGAGTACTTTCAGTAGAGAAGATGCTCATTCTTTAACCAATGCTTTCCTGTCAGTGGGAACCTAGCATTAGCAACTGAATCCAAAAGTCTTGTGGTGACTTTCAAACAGGATTGGTCATGCCCTGTGGTCCACTCAAGTCACACAGAGAAGCAGCTTAGCTTCCTGGGTATCCCACCAATCCATGGAAATTAGGGAGCAAGTATGACTTCTCTTTGCATCCTACATACTTTGCGAAGGGACTAGCACCTAGATTCTAGAATGTACTAAATTATAGTTTCTGTGGAGCAAGTGGGGAGTCCCTGGGTGGTAAAAATGGTTAATGCTCTGGGCTGCTAATCAGAAGGTTGGTGGTTTGAGTCCACCAGAGGCACCTCAGAAGAAAGGCCTGGTGATTTACTACCGAAAAATCAGCCATTGAAAACCCTAAGGAGCACAGCTGTACTCTGATACACATAAGGCTGCCATGGATCGGAGTCGATGTGATGGCAACTGGTAAAGGAAGTGGGGGGGCTGTAAAGATTTCAGAGGAACACGCAGCTAGCTTTTCAGTCACTGCATCTTCAGCCTCTAATTAGATAACCATTTTGACATGCAGCCAATGAGATTTTTGATCATCTAAACTGCGGTGATAATTTCATACTAAATCTTCCACCGGAGAAACAAATTATTTTCATTGGGAAGCTAAGTTGCATAAAAGCATGATTTGAGGGACGAAAAGCAGATGTGTTCTATCTCTTCTCAAGCTAACCTTTATTTTCCAAATAAGCCAAGTACCCTGCTTTCTAGCGTAAGGCTAACACACTCTAAAATTTCATTTACTCGTTAGCACATTCAAAACCCTGCTTTGCTCTGCTCTCCATGAGGATCTTAGTGCAAAGGCTGAAGCTTGCTGAGTTTAACAAGGTCGTGATACAATGTAACAAAACTGCTGGTAACAGCATTCCGGCACCCAAGGGAATGTCTTCTAAACCAGCAGCTGGTTTTGAGTTGAAAGCAGCAAGCTGGGAGCCACAGAAGCAATGCAGCACTCTGATATGCCAAGTTTTGGGTACCTAACCACAAGCAGTTTCAATGCCAACTTTTAGCCTGCCCAGGCCTGAGTTCTGTTGACCACCTATTTTGCTTACACGGAATTACACGGGGAATCTTTTTAAATGTGATGTTTTTAAGAACAACTGATTGATTATTCAGCAGATTTGCCATGGGTTTTCCGCAGTCTTACAGAATGACTGACATCTCGTCGTATTTTGTCCTAGCAAAACCTACAAAGCATCTCTGTGGGTGCACCCTTTTGCATCTGCAGTTGCAAAGTGCCAATAAGGATCCTTTCCATTCTCCAAAGGAGCAATGATGGAGTGAAAAAAAAAAAAAAAAAAATCCAAACGCTCTCTTGAGCCTCATGGGAGAAACACAGTTTTCCCCCAGAGTAAAACAGCCTTTGAAACTTCATTTTATTTTGCCACATGTATTGTTATATTTTTTTTTTTTGAGAATTTTATTGGCATTTTATTGTTTTGCAAGTTAAAAATGGGGAGCTGCATGTTTAAAAATTAAAGGCATAGCATGGCTGTGTCTAGGAATGAGGTTCTATTAATAAATTTGGGGTTCAGTGTTGGTAGACATACATTGCTTGGTAGAAGTCTAAGACAACATCCCATTACAACAAAGCCAAAATTAGGATTTCCTGAATTATGATGATTAAAATGTTCATTATTGTAGCACCCTGGAGTTTGAAACTCATAGATCCAACAAGCTCAGCTAGCTGGAACTCAGCTGCCAACTAGGAGATAAAACCAAGAAGAGCTTGCAGCAGGTAAAATTGATACTCGACCAGTTCTCAGCCCCGCTTTTCTCCTACCCCTCTGCTTGTGCTTGCCTCCTCCAGGCATACACTCTTTGGGAGATTCTTTCAGGATCTTCTTTTATGCACAGTTCTAACGGTCTTGGTGATCTCTTTTTTAACCCCTCAGAAGATTATAAGCTTCCGAAGGCAGGTACAGTGGCTATAGTAAAAAGTAGCAGTCATGAATCTGCTGGAAAAAAGGCAGAGAAAGAAAAATGATACAAATTAGACACGAAAAATCCAAAACTAAAGAGCCAGGAAGCCCTGCAGGTTTCATTAGCTCCAGAGAACATCGCAGTACAGGACAATGCTGATATTCATCAAAACCATCCTGACAAGTTAAAAAAAAAGATTCAATTATGTTCAATATGGTATGCTTAATAAAGCACAGAAATGCATCGTACATTTCCGGAAGCATTCTGTGCAAGAAAGTTCTTATTTTTATGAACTTAAGTGGCGGGGGTTGGGGGGGGACTCTCTGAACTCTTTGAAAAACATAGGTATCCAGGACAGTAACCATTTCAGCATTCCAGACACTAAACTTCCTGTGGTTGGTATGTGCTGGGACCCTCTGTGGTTTGTAAGTTCTGTGATCTTGGACTCATCACATAGCCTTACGGTTCTCTTCTGTAAAACGAATATAGTAACACCATAAGAGCTATGGCTGCTAACCGAAAGGTCAGCAATTCAAATCCATCAGGCGTTCCTTGGAAACTCTATGGGCAGTTCTACTCTGTCCTGTATGGTCATTACGAGTTGGCATCGACTCAGTGGCAACGGGTTTGGTTTTTTATGGACCTCTCGGAAGTGCTCTATGGATTCAATAAGGTCATCTTTGTACATTTTTAGCATTGTACCTGCCAAATAGGTGGCTATTACTCATTTCCAGCCTTCTGTGAACAAAGAAATTCATTGGAATCGTGTAGTGTCAAAAATGATAGACCACACATCATATTTTTATGCTCCTATATCATTAGCCATTTCCTTGTTGGATACTCTGAAAAATATTACAAGAAATAAAAGACTGTCAACACAGGGGCGATGACTTCATAACCTTGGAGAAGCTGGACCTTAGTATATTTTCCTTTGTTGCAGGGGGGATGTCCTATGCATTGTAAGACAGGTGATTAGCAGCATCCTTGGCCTCTACCTACTAAGTACCAGTAGTAAACCCCCCACCCCAGCCCAGTTGTAACAACCAAAAAATGTCCCCAGCAATTGCCAAATGTCCCCAGGAGATGTGGTGGCTGCAAAAATCACCGTGACTGAGAACCATTGAATTAGAGAAACAAATGTGTGGACATAGAGTGTAATGTTTTAAACAGTAGTCACAAGGTATTGCTGAGTCTCTAAACCCTAGTTCCCTTTGTACTATGAGGCTTTGATGGCATTGATCAGCTTGATTGCTGTTGCCTCTATGTGTGTCTTTTTCTGTGATAATTTAGACATATTCAGTAACAGTTAAAGGAGAGAGAGAAGGGATTGGGATGAAACAGTGCGTCTCTGGCAGCCCTTTGAAAATGAGTCTTCCCAGGTGAGAGTCAGTCAGATTTTCTGGACGACTTTAATCAACATACGTTTATTGAATGCTTAGTCTTTGGTTAAGAGCTATGGCTGCTAATCAAAAGGTCAACAGTTCGAATCCACCAGCTGCTCCTTGGAAACCCTATGGAGCTGTTCTATTCTGTCCTATAAGGTTATTATGAATCTGAATTGACTGGACAGCAATGGGTTTTGTTTTATTTTGTTTTTTGGTGTCAGGTATCATAAGGGATAGAAAAAAAATTGAACCACCTGGATAGAGGATTTCTTTTCTTTCCCATGTCTCTAGGTGGCTAGTTATGCTAACCCCCCGCCCCAGGTCCAAACAGCCTGCCTTTCCCTCTAGCTCTAGTAATCTTTTTATTTTTTTTTTGGTTTTAATGAACAGAAGTTTATTTCCTCACAGTTAAAGTAGGCTAAAAGTCCAAATTCAGGGTGTCAGCTCCAGGGGAAGGCTTTCTCTCTCTCGGCCTTCTCATCAGTGTTCCCCCAGACTAGGAGCTTCTCAGCGCAGGGACCTCGGTCCAAAGGACACGCTCTGCTCCCTGCACTGCTTTCCTGATGGTATGAGGTCCCCCTCTATTAATCTTTTGCTCTAAAGTCCTCATGCCTTTATCCACCTCTCCGCCCTCCCCCCGACCTCTATTGCATCATTATGTAGGGTTCCAAACACTGTCATCTTCCTTCAGGCGTGACTCAGACTCCGGATAAAGTTCCACTTCTGGTTGCCTCACTTAGGGACAACAATCTGCTTGTTTTAGCCCACATTTGCGTGGGACACCGGTCTATCACTCAGTTGCTCTTCATTTCTAAAAATCGATCATAATTGAATTTTTCTGGCTCTTTGTCCTGCCAGTGTTTGTGGGGATTCATTGGTTGTGATTAAATCAACTAGTCACAGAGACTTCAAATAACAGTGACTTAAACAAGATAGAATTAATTTTCCCTTCACCAAAGAAGTCAAAAAGTCCAAGGCTGGTGTAGTGGTGTTAGGATTTCATCAGTCCCTCAGTTTTCCTCTCTCCTGTTTCATCCTTTGTTTTGTGTAGCTTCCATCCCCAAGACCACCTCACGGTCAAAAGACGTCTTTCTATCAAAGCTCTAGCCATCACGTCTGAGTTTCAGGCAGAGAGATGGACAAAATAAAAAGAAGGGCAAAAGGAGGACTTGTCAGAGGAATAATTTCTCTTCCCCTTAAGTCCCCTTTGAAAATATTTTGTTTAAATGTTAACACCTATCAGCAATGATACTGCCAAAGTGTAGAGATTGTGTTAATGAGGAAGTAAGAATAGATATTGCTCAGGCAGCAGACATCTTTGCCAAATGGAGAACTTTGAAAGGAATACAAATCATTGATGTTATATTTACCATACGTGAAGTAGGACTTCCATATGATGCTTCATATTCAATATAGTGAAGATTTCTCAATCTATTAATATTGAGTTATAATTACTAGCTTGGGTTTTTGTACTTTATTAAAAACTTACGTACAGAGTCAGGAGGATTCTTTATCATTGCCCCAGGAAATGAGGTGGAAAACTGTACCCGGCCCCTGAAAAGTGAAAGATGTGGTCAATCAACCTAGTTGGCTAATTATTTTTTTCTCCACTAATTTGTCAGAAACGGCTTATACACAGTTTGAGTTCATCCAGAAAGTATTATGAAGATGCTCTTTCTCTTGTATATATGAAAATGTGAACATACAAGGGAAAGAGTGGTCCACAGGTCTGTCAAACTGTAAGGCAGCATGGTGTGGGAGAAGCAATGAAATCTGTTTTGA
The DNA here is from genome assembly GCF_000243295.1 of Trichechus manatus latirostris. NCBI lineage: Eukaryota > Metazoa > Chordata > Mammalia > Sirenia > Trichechidae > Trichechus > Trichechus manatus. The sequence goes on along the minus strand of NW_004443962.1, from coordinate 1,312,543 downwards.
TGGACAAAGGAAGGGATCTGTAAGCATTCCAGGAAGAAACCACTATGTTCCAGAATATTCTATTCTGCTCCGATTTGACCATTTCCTGACTCTGTCATTTTTGATAAATCACTCTAAGGTTCTGTCTTCCATCTTTAAAAAACAAAAATGGGACTAATGGTAATTACCCTGCGTATTATTTGTTAGTCCTATGGCAAGATGCCAAGGTAAGGCAGAACCACTGTAAGCCTCAGATGAAATATCTGTAAAAGCATATGTACATTCAAAATTCTATTGTGTTGTTTTTATTGATGTCATTATTATTATTATCATTAAGATCATAGTTTCGCCATTTTTTGGAAGCAAAAGGCTACAAGCAAAATTTATTTTTCCAAAAAATATCTTAGTAGTAATTGATTATCTCAAAAAGACTTCTGCTCTCCTGTCTGATTTTACAAAGATGCATTATTACCCATTAATACTAATTCGGTGACCTAGGAAGCACAACCTGAGAACCTATAGTTTGTTCCTAGCCCTCTTAGTTGCCCTGCAAACTTGCACAAAACACTCGGTTCCTGTGTTTCCTTTTCCAAGTCTAGTTCATAAGGAGCATACCTCATTCTTAATCTCGTTATGCAATGGCAAAATCCTGAGGTACTCCCTGTATTTGCTATGCAACATTCAATATTTGTCAAGTATGCTTGGCACCATCACTGTACCAAAAACCCTGCTGCCATCGAGTCAAGCCCAACTCATAGCGACCCTATAGGACAGAGTAGAACTGCCCCATAGGGTTTCCAAGGAGTGGCTGGTGAATTTGAACTGCTAACCTTTTGGTGAGCAGCTGAGCAAGATCTTAACCACTGTGCCACTTAGGGCTCCACCATCACCTCAAGAATTCCAAAATGAGGAATAGATGTTGAAAGGTAGGAGTTTTATTTATTTATTTTGGTTTAATGAAAATTTGATCCATTGTCATTTTCTTAATTAGAAATGATTTCCATCAAGTTTTTCTTATGGTGCATACAGGAACTAATTAGAATATTTTTAATAATACAGATCTGCACTGTGTTCCCAGAAGGCCCCAGAGCTCTGTAAGAGAGAAATAATTTCTTGGTTTGTATTGTCTAAGAGGAGATCTTATCTGGCTGAGGGAAGAGCAATGGCATTTGAACCTGGGTTTGACAGATTTTGATGGACAGGGGAAGGGATCTGGGTGAGCATTCCAGGAAGAAACCACTAAGACATGGACCAGGAAACTCCTGCACATGATTGGGGGAAAGTGAGAAGATTTGTTGAGCCTTCAAAAAAAAAAAAAAAAGAATAGACTGTAAACTCCTTGAGAAAAAGAACTGTGACTTATTACTCATCACCATACATAGTCTAGCTACGATGATGATATAGAGAGAGCTCAGTAATTATCAAATTGAATTGGGACCAGTCCCAATGCCAAACCAAAAGATTGCAAAAAAATTGGTGTACCTACCTCCTCCTCTGTAATTGTTACCTTTGACTGTGACATGGGAGCCATAAAAAAAATTATTTCACAATCTCCATCTGTGAGCCATTTAAAGTATGGGTTATAGGACAGCTAGCAGTGAAGTTCTGTATCACAGAAGAATTTTGTCCAGGAGACTAGGACCTTCGATGGCACCTACTCAAATCAACAACAGAGACTTAGATCTCCCTTTCAGTAGTCCTTCAGAATGATGGTCCTACACCTCAGCATAAATTCCTACTTCATTCCCAAATAGTCCATTTGACCTTTGCTCAGCAAACTTACTCCCATTCCAAAAAAAGTTAAGTCTGCAGACTTAGGAGTGGGTCAGGGCGTCTTGGGCATAAGTCTTACAGCGTAAGGTGGACATCCAAATTAGCAGAAGAAATCTTTTAAGTCAGTAGTTCTCAAATCTGAGCATCCATCAGAATCATCTAGGGGACTTGTTAAAACACAGATTACTGGGCCCTACCCACAGAGTTTCTGATTTGGTACTTCTGTGATGGGGCTTGAGAATTGGCATTTTTCCCGAGTTTCCCATGAGGCCAACGCTACTACTATGAAAACCATTCTTTAAAGATATTCTGAAGCCAAGAGCACGCAGGCATCCTCTCTGGGAAAGCTTGGAGGAGGGAAGCCTAGGGAGGATATCTTACTCTGCAGCCTCAGAACTGGTCTGACGTTCTCAGAACAAAGATGGCCTCCACTCAGTCTTTATCTTGCTATGCTGTCCCAGAAACCAGCTCCCCAGGTGAGCCTTGAACTCTCACCCACCTGAGCTATCACTCCTGCTGTTCTTTTGGCACTGGCATGCCTTTCCTTCCTATGTCTATCTACTAAAATACTTCTCACACTTCAAGGCTCAGCTACATGCCACAAGTTCATTCTGATTCTCATAAACAGAATCAGTTGTTCAAACAATGTGCTCCCACAGCTCCTTGCTTATATCTTTATGGGGCACTGATAACATTTTTCCCCACCATACAATTGATTTTATCCATTTCAGTCTCTCCTGTAAGTGTAAGGGCTAGAAGTCCAAGAGGGCAGGCGGCAGGAAAGGTTTGATTTTCCCTGGCATCTAGCAGAACATCTGGCCCAGAGTAGGTGCCTGGTAAATAATTTTTGAATGAGTGAATGAATCTTTTAATCCCCTCTCCTCCCACCTATCAGCATCCTCTGAATGAATAATGTGACTGGAGAGGTGGGAGGAGTTTTGATACAGCATGAAACTCAACTTGCAATCTAAACCCATTGCTGTCCAGTCAATTCAGACTCACAGGGAGTCTACGAGGCAGATTAGAACTCCCCCATGAGGTTTCCAAGGCTGCAAATCTTTATGGAAGCAGATTGCCACATCTTTCTCCTGTGGAACGACTGGTGGGTTTGGTTAGCAGCCGAGCACTTAACCACTGCACCACCAGGGCTCCTTACTTGAAATCTAGAGACTGGCAGTTGAATCTTCACTCCGGCATTCATTAGCCACCTGATCTCAGGTAGCACATTTAACCTTCCTGAACTTCAATTCTCTCCTCTGTCTAACATAAATTAAGAATCTTAACTCTGGGAGACGTCTTGAGTATTAAATGAGATACTGTATGTGAACACTTTCGCAAACTATACATTTTATAAACGTGATTATTATGTTAGTTAAAGTTTCTATCTTCCAGAATGACACAAAGTTACCCTGGTTTCAACACATTTTGTACAATAAGTAATACACTAGAATCAATATTTTATTGGCCTGTATTATGTTACCTACAAGAAAGGTATTTGGTGTTTTTTTTTGTCTTCAAAGACAGCTAAAAAATGGAGGGGTTGAATTGAGAAGCAGGTCTATTATTTGCCATTTAGCAGTAACTATCATTCAACTCCCCTAGTCATTTTCTATGTCTTGAAAGAATCCATAGACTAATAGATGTGAAAGCTGGAAGGTCCGTGTTGATGTTATCCAGGTCCCTCATTATTTTACCGAGGAGGAAATGCAGTCATCTATCGAGATTCATACAGCTGCTGGGTACCCAATCCACCCCACTTGGAAATCCCACCTCCACTAGTTTAAAAAACCCACTGACTTGAAAGCTGCAACAACTGTCAATTAATCTGAGAAGCTGAGTGTCTTTGGCTCTTCAGCCCTGCAACCATGATTTATACCAGTCCCTTGCCCGTAATTTGGATGTCCTGGGTGTTGTGAGATTTTACCTGAATTTACCCCTTTATCTCCCTGGTAGATATCTGTGTCTTTGAACGCAAAAGATATCGACTTCAGCTTAAAACTGTTTTTTTTTTTTTTTATATTTAGATCACCAACATCTTTCTGGCAACTTGAGACATTAGGACAGACATAAATTTAGCTTAATAACTTACTCATTGTTTTAGGATAAAATGTTGATCAATCAAACGTGCTATCTACTTTTTTTATATCTACATTATTCATATTTTCTGAATGGAAAATTAGAATATATAGTTTGATGATAGGACAGAATATTTAAAGTCAGACTAGTCCCATTAGACATATGTTATTATGCCACATATTTTATTTTAGATTTTAAAAAATCATTCCTTTTTAAATTATAATGTTTCATTGGATCCATTTAGGAACTTTCATGGACTAGCTATGGGTCAAGAACTGTGCTAATTGCTAATGATACAAAGTTGAATAACACACAGGTCTTGTTTGGAAGAAACGTACATACTGATAGGAAAAAAATGTATTTAAAAATAAATTATTACGGTGAAGCATGATAATATGATAATGGAATAAATAATACATATAGTGTTGGCAAACACAAAATGGAATGGGTAAGTATTTGGGTGGCTTGGGGGAGTGTATACAGATGGAAGCGTTCTTTAAGAATATGTAGGAGTTCATTAGCAGCGAGAACTGGAAGAGGTGGCAGCCCAAATCCAGGTACAGAGGCACAGAGATGTGCAACAGTATAAAATATTCAGATGGGTATTTCCGGATTGCTATTTCTCCAGCGCAGAATCTGTGTAAGATGTAACTGGGTTGCTATTTCTCCAGTGCAGAGTCAATGTACATTGGTGGGAAGAAGAGAGGAGGAAGAAAGAAGGTAGGAGCAAGTTTCTGGAAGGCCGTGTAAGGGCACTGAAGGGGTATGAACTTCATTCTTCAGGCAAAGATAAGTTTTGAGTGTGTGTTTTCGTAGGCATGAAACATGGTTAGATTTATACTTAAAGAAGATACTTTGCTGTCTTTATTGCTTCTCTGTGACTTTTTTTGGTCCCTCTTTCTTATAGTTTGGATAGAGTGAAAGATGGCTTCCTGCATAAGGTAGGCGAGAGAGGGAACAGGCCTGCATTTTGCCAAATTATCAAAGAAAAAGCATTTCCTTCAAAACCAGTAACATTTTCCCCAAAGCTGCTAATTAAAAAAAAAAGCATGAATGGAACATAGAGTAGCCTTTAGCTGCATTTTTTTCAAGACTATCACCTTTTATGAAAAGAATTCAAAAGTGAGAACATTAAAAAATGACTCCAGTATAATTTTAAGGACATGTAAAACTCAGGATAATATCATAGCCCAGAGTTGAAATAAGCGGGAGAAAACTAGATTGTCAAGGTAATCTATGAATTAAGATTGAAAGTGGCTGTTAATTAAGCCACAGAACCCTTACAGTGAAGTTTATCAATAATGAGATCTGTTGTCCTTTGGGAGGGCCAGTCCCTCCCTGCCCACTGAGAAGAAATGATCATTTGAGTCACCATATTTATTACGGTTGCTTACTATTGTGTGGAGTGACTGGGGCCCTGTCTTTGGGGTATAATTCTCTGCTGATTGATGAAGGATAGATGAGACCACTTGCTGGGTCGCAGTAATGAGTTTTCCTCTGTCTGAGAGACTATCAGTTAAATCAGATGGTGGCCACTTACAGGCATATTGATTTGAGAGGGTGACTCAAGAGCCTTTAATTTTAATACCCTGGTTGTGCAGATATTCAGCATGACACAATGCCCTCTCAGTACTGCAATTCCCCTTCCTCCATATTCAACAACATCTATTCTAACCCCGAAAGATAATAATGACTTGAAATAATTCAGACAGTGAGTCAGTCCATTGATCTAGTTGAGAATCCCTTTTGGAGATTAATTAACCACAAGTTTGAGGAAATTCATACTGCTTTCTATTCCCGTACTGTATGTTTAGTTCATATTTGGTTGTTACTCAATTGAAAGCCTTATCTCCAGGATAAATTATTCCAATTTCTGGAAGCATTTGTTTTTCCCAATATTTTTTCCCTCTCTATTGCTTCCTTCCGAAGCTGCTTCTCATTTTTCATATTTCTCCTAAAATTTGGAACACGGAGCAGAACGTATGAGTGAAATGACTCAAGGGCAATTATCATTGGTTTGGAGACCTTGAGGGGTGCAGACAGTTAATGCGCTTGACTACTAACCAAAAGGTTGGAAGTTCCAGTTCACCCAGAGGTGCTTCAGAAAAAAGGCCTGGTGATCTCATTCCAAAAAAATCAGCCACTGAAAGTCCTATGGAGCACAGTTCTACTCTGACACACATGGGGTCACCATGAGTTGGAGTCAACTAGATTGCACCTAGATCTTCTTTGGTTTATCCAGTATGAGAAGAAGGAAGAATCAACAAAAGTTAGAACTTTGATGGATTTTTACAATAAATTTGTTTCTGGCAAAAGTAGAAACATCTACTAACGTGAGAATTTGAAGTTCCAAGAGATTAAAAAAAATCCAAATCCATTTTGCTCCTATCAACTCATGGATAGTTACAATGTGACTATACAATGGGAGGAGACACTCATCTCAAGTACATAGATATCTTGGTGTCTTGCTTTTCTTTATAAAATGAACAAAAGCAATGACAGAATCAACAAAACTGACAAATTCAAGTATCTTTCAAAAATATATTATTTGCTAGGCCACTAGTCAGTTTTTGTTCTGCCATAAAGCACTGGTCAGTTTCTGATGTTTGTGTATTCGTGACATGTATTTTTTGTGATAATAAAGATATCATTAATAGTGTTAGTAAAAAAAAAAATGATAGAACACTATGCTGGAGCAGAAAGTTTCTGGGCTTGGTGTCAGAAGATGAGAGTTGGTATAACACTGGATATGTCATTTACCTGCTTAGCCTCACTTTGCCTGTCTGTGAAATGGGGCTATCTTTCTGTGCTGCTTATTTCACAAAGTGGATGTGAGGATCAAATGCATTAATAGATATGAAGGTATTTTGAGACATACAAAATACTAAACTGTTTTTTCTCCCATAAATATTTTCAATCTGTTCCTTCTTGAGTAGCTCCTCTACATAGTTTATTTCTTCAACTATTTGCCTTTTCTTTTCTAAGATTTTCCTAATTTGATGCCATCTGCATCTTATTTATATACATTTGCGTGTATGTATATATGTATGTATATGTGTATTTGTGTGTGTATATATATATATTTGTTGTTGTTGCTGTTAGGTGCCTTCAAGTCAGTTCCGATGTATAGCAACCCTATGTATAACAGGATGAAACACTGCCCGGTCCTGTGCCATCCTCACAGTCGTTCTGTGTTTGAAAGCCCATTGTTGTAGCCACTGTGTCAGTCCATCTCATCTTCCTATCTTTCACTGACCCTCTACTTTACCAAGCATGATGTCCTTCTCCAGGGATTGGTCCCTCTGGATAATGTGTCCAAAGAAAGCGAGATGAAATCTTAATGTCTTTACTTCTAAGGAGCATTCTAGCTGTACTTTGTCCAAAACACATCTGTTTGTTCTGGCCGTCCATGGTATATTCAATGTTCTTCACCAACCCATAGTTCAAAGGCATCAATTCTTCTTCGGTCTTCCTTATTCATTGTCCAGCATTCATACGAGGTGACTGAAAACACCATGGCTTGGGTCAGGGGCACCTTGTCCTCGAAGTGACATCTTTGCTTTTTAATACTTTAAAGCGGTCTTTTGCAGCAGATTTGCCCAGTGCAATACATAGTTTGATTTCTTGACTGCTGCTTCCATGGGTGTTGATTGTGGACCCAAGGAAAATGAAATCCTTGACAACTTGAATATTTCCTCTATTTATCATGATCTTGCTTATTGGTCCAGTTACAAGGATTTTTGTTTTCTTTGTACTGAGGTGTAATCTATACTGAAGGCTGTAGTCTTTGATCTTCGTTAGTAAGCGCTTCAAGTCTTCTTCACTTTCAGCAAGCAAGGTTATGTCATCTGCATATCACAGGTTGTTAATGAGTCTTCCTCTAACCCTGATGTTGTGCTCTTCTTCATGTATATATAAGAAATCATATATAAAATTAGCATAGCATGCTGATGAAAATACCTTGCGGAGGAAGGGCACAGTTGGCAAAAAACCATAGAACATACACATTATTTGCCTAAAAATGTGTGTGTGTGTATTTTTTTAAAAACATCCATAATAAAAGTGCCAAGCCCTGTTCCTCAGGTTGGTAAAAATTCCAGGTAGTCACTCTTTGATCATTAACTATCAAAGGAAAACTGAAAATCTGATAAATCTTTTTTCTCAATGTTTTCTGAATACTTGACATTATGAGATTTCAGCTTCTTGATAAAGTCACTGGCTCTTACAAATTGGAAATATATTGAATTTTTAAATCTTTCCTTGACTGCTTACAAAATATTGAACGAATTTAAATCTTTCTCCATTTTCTTGACTGAAAAAAACCAGTAGGTTAGTGCTGGAAAGTTAAATTAGTGTGGAATACATCTTCAGTTCCTTGATGAATATGTAATACAGGATATAGTCCGAAGCCTCATTAAAGCCCCGATGTATTATAGCCCAGCCTCATCTTTGATCTGTCAACCCTATCATTCAGTACAAAGAACGAGACTTCCTCATAGTTCTTTTACAGAGTAGGAAGGAGCAATCTTTTATAAGACACATGGACTCTGTCTTTTTCATGTTATTTATGTGATGGATTACTGAAGTCTTTTTTAGCATCTTTCCAGGTAAAAAATTAATCTTATGGAACTGAACTTCCAATGTCATTATTAAATACAGACATAACTCATTCAGCCACAGCTCATCAAAAATAAAATCCGCTTTAAAAAAATAATTCTGGTAAAATCCTATATAAGCAAGCTATTTATATCTATTATCTATTAAAACCAGCAGGATGCCGGGGGTGGGGGGGCGGAGGGTGGCGGGGAACAGGGGAGGAGCATCCCATGAGATTTTTAAAATACAGATTTATTGAGATATAATTCACATACTGTAAAGTTCACTCTTTTTACGTGTACAATTCAGTGGTTTTTAGTGTATTTACAGGGTTGTACAACCATCACCACTATGAAATTCCAGAATATTTTCATCACTCCCAAAAGAAACTCCAAATCCATTAGCAGTCACTCCCCTTTCCTCCCCTCCCCGACCCAGACCCTGGCAAGCATTCATCTACTTCCTGTATCTGGCGATTTGCCTATTATGGCCATTTCATAAAAATGGAATGATATAATATGTGGCCTTTTGGGTCTGACGTCTTTCACTTACCATCATGTTTTCAAGGTTCACCCATGTTGTAGCATGTATCAGTACCTCATCCCTTTTTATGTCCAAATAATATTTTATTTAAAGATATACCACATTTGGTTTAGCCATTCCATGAGATCTTTAGGCTCACAAAGTGCCTCATGGATCCCTCCTCCAACTGCACAGAAGAGAACACTTCTCGTGAACAACTTAGCCGTGAATGTTCTTGTTGTATGCTGTTGAGTTGATTCTGACTCATAGGGACCCTGTAGGACGGAGTAGAACTGCCCCATAGGGTTTCCTAGGCTGTAATCTTTAGTGGAGCAGATCACCAGCTCTTTTCTTTTGCAGGGGTGCTGGTGGGTTCAAACAGCTGACCTTTCGGTTAGCAGCGGAGCTCTTAACCGTTGCACCACCAGGGCCCCTTTAGCCATGAATAACAGCTCCTTTATTTCTATTGAGAGGACGGGACTCATTAGCAGATACCGTAACAAACCAAGCCATTACCGCTGGGTTGATTCTGACTCATGGCAACCCCTGTGCTGGAAATTATCAAAATCTGTTTCTTTTGTAGGCTTTTCTTCTGCTGCTCCCCTTTATAAATGTTGATTTACTGTACTCCATACTCTGATTAGTTGGGTGATTGATTGGTTGCTTGATCTGGGGTCTCAAGCTGCTGACATTCCCTGGGTGAATAGACTTATCCAAGGTCTGCTTGGACTTACCCCTTCCTACCTCCCCATCCCAGCTCACGCACTAAATGCCAGCCGCGTTAACCTTCTTTCAGTATCTTGAACACAACCAACTCTTTGTCGCTTCAGGGACTTAACAGCTATTCAGCCTGGAGTGTTCTTTACTCAGCTAACCCTTTATCAGGCTTTAGGTTTCAAATTAAATGCTCCACGTCTATGAGATTACTTCCCTGACCATCCCACTTCCCAGTCTATATTATATCTTTCCTATTACTGTCTTTTACAGCACTCTATGCTTTTCCTCTCTAGCACTTAACACAATTTGTAATTGCGGAATTATTTGTGTACTCTGGAATATAACCTTCACTAGAATGTTGGCTCCAAGAGGGCTAGCCTTTTTTTTTATTTTATTTTTATTTTTATTGTACTTTAGGTGAAGGTTTACAGAACAAATAGTTTCTCATTAAACAGTCAGTACACATATTGTTTTATGACATTGGTTAACAACCCCACGACATGTCACCACTCTCCCTTCTTCACCTTGGAGTAGACTTTTTTTAACCTGCTTTCTTAACCGCAATATGCACAGCATCTAAAACAGTTTCTGGTGCACGATAGGCCTTCAGTGAATGTTTGTTTAACAAACAATTGGCTTTAATTGCCACCTGTCCCCCGATGACTCTCTACTTGGCATCTCTCTCCCACACCTCTCTCATACTCCAAACCATTGTGAGCAGCTGCCATCTTGATATCTCTATCTGAACGTTCCTCATGTACGCTGAAGTCAGCATTTTTAATACTGGACTCATTATGCCTTTCCTCTCCAAATTTGCTTTTTTTCTTATATTACCTGCACTGTTTAATAGCATCAAAGCCCTTTTTTCTTACCTAAGCCAGAAACCCGAGCATCACCTGAGGTTCTTTTCTCTTCTTTAACCCTTGTATCTGGTCACAAGGTTATGTTGATTCAATCTTCTAAATATTTCCTTTAGTAAGTTCTTTCATTTTCATCACTAGTACCTTAGTCCTGGGTCCTCGTTTTCTCTTAGTTAGGCTGTTGCGATAACTTTCTAACTTCCCCCTCTCTCTCTGATCTCCTTTAATCCATACTCCACACCATTGTGATCTTTCTGAATCTAAACTTTGACTATTTGACTCCTTTGCTTCAAAGCATTTAGTAATTACCCATTTCCTATGGGTGAGGTCCCAACTCTGTTGGTTGGATTGCAAGGTCCTGCCTAACTCTATCTACAGCTTCATCAGGATCCATTCTCTAACTTATTCCAGTTATGACAGATGGCTTTCAGTTCTTCAAACATACTTTTTTTTTTTTTAATAATATGCCTTTTTCCCATAGGTTTCCTTCTATCCACAAAGCTCTTCTTTCTCGTCTGCTTAACAAACTTCTAGTGGTTCTTTAAGATTCTTCCCAAATGCCATATATTCCTCAAAGACTTTGCTGACTGCTCTTAAAGGGATTAGAGTCCCTTCCTCTATGCTCAGTGCTATCTTATACTTACCTGAATAATAGCATGCATCACATGGCCTTAAGCATTGTGGTAAAATTTCTGTTTGATACTAGATAAGAGCCCTGGAAGGCTAAAGACTATGCTATCTGAGGGGCCAGGCTTTGGACAATGACAGACTTGAGTTCAAATCCTGACCCCTATTTGCCATTCTGGGGCTTGGATGAGTCACTTAACATTTTAAGTGACAAGATGTATGTAAAGTGCCTAGCATAATACCTGGCATGCAGTAATTATTGGTAGTATTATTTTTAATAGTAGTGGAAGTACTGGAATTGTCCTCAAGGGGTAAGATAGTGATGACATATGGTAAGGACATTTGTAGAATCAATTATTAAATAAAAACTTTATTTCTGGTGAGTCATGATTGAACTGAAATAAAATAAATTAGGAGCAAAAGTAAAGTCAATAGCTCAGTCTAGAGAAACAGCTGCAGGAATATGAATAGAAGAGATAATCAACAGGGTTTTAGTGTGCAGTGATCCAAGGGAAGGCTGGGAGAAGTGAGCTAGGCTGCACATCAAGTCAGCTGAAGGTCAGATCTGAAAATTTTAGAAAATTCGTACAAGACTCCAGGATCCCTGAGCTGTGCCCAGCCTGAGCTAGTTAAGGATATTGTGGTTTCTTGAGAATCTTCTAACATGCATGCACGTGATATTAAAGGGAGCAAAGCACCCACAAATGTATTTGTATTTTGACAATAGAATCAGCAACTATAAAAGGTTGATAAGGGGAGACAGTATAATTGAATGGGAGAATGTATGGGTCTAAAGTATCATATGGCCAAGGTTTTGGTTCTGGTTCAGTTATTTCACCTCTTCAGACCTCCATGCTTTATGCATGAGACTAGAAGTTTGGCATGGAAGCCTTCTTAGGTTCTTTTAAGGTTTAAACTTCTAAGGTTACCTGAGTTACTCTTCAAGTACTATGACAGTGACATCCCTGAACAAGAAAACTTCCGAGCAATGAAGACCCATTGATTTTGTGAGAACTAATTCATACAGTTTATTACAGTGTAGGAGTTACACTCTTTTTTCATCTTCTACTTTTTAAACAAAGTTCAAGTGAAAACAATATTGTACCATAGTCTTCAATTTTTTTTCAATTTGATTTTGCAACAATAAAAAATATTTTTCGTAAACCCAGCTTATATGTGTCAATATACCTACGAGGCAAAAACTCTATCCTGATTTACTGTTTTGAACCTTCTAATGCGCTGTGGTCAGAGCTGTCGTTATTACCCAATTACAATAGTATAAATTATTCATAATCTTATCACCTATACTGAACAGTGAAAATTAAAAGGATGGATGAAGAAATGTAAGTGCTATTGGCAATGGCCGCCAAAATGCATTGAGAATTCAGAGGAGTAGAGCCTTGAAGAGTGGGCAGGATATGAATATGAAAAATAGGAGAACAGAACATTCGTATCAATTAGAAAGAAAATAGGAGGAAGAAGCATAAAATGGCTGGTTTGGGGGTATTTAAGGGACAGTTAATATAATTCGCATGAGTGAGAGGTAATGGGTGGTAAGATTAAAAATATATGTCAAGGTCCGATTGAAAGTAAATTGGATGTATACATAATCTTTACTTTTAAGATTCACATTGGACAAAATCCCCTGGGGTGACAGTTTCTTACTGATTAAAGACAGATGGGACTAGATGATCTGTAATGGTCCATCCCATCACAGTGTTCCTTAATTTTCAGAATTCTCCAACATTTCGGGATCAGTAAGTGAAATCTACACGTGTGTGTATGTCAGTAACTGATATGTATCTATGATGTATGTCATAGGTAATATATATCCATAAGTGATATGTATATGTGTGTATATGTATGTGTATCTATATATGTGTGTGTGTGTGCACGTATTTTCAGAAGATTGAAAGAATAAAGGAATTGCCCTGATAATTTTAACTTTAATTCTGAATTATTTTTTTGAAATCATGATTGCCAGCTTTGTGCAGAAAACTATTTTGTGCAGCATCTTTCCTTCAAGAAATATTATATATTGTGAATATATTACAGAGCATTTCTATGGGTACAGACTGTGAGTTGTGGCATTTAGTAGTAAGAAAGGAACAAAGGGAAAGAAGAGGAGCACTCCGGATGGCTCGACCAGGACACTCCTTTAAGCCGCCATCCGTTGCCTGCCCATGCTTGCACTGCTACAGAGAGCGGCGACGTCCTCCATCGCTTTCTTTACGCTACAAGTAAATGGCCCCTCAAAATGGACTTCGTGCCAACTACTACACTGACCTCAGATTACCATTTAATTGGAATTCTCTTTTCCTCGGGGGCCATGGGAAACATATGCAATCTTCCCTCAAATAGAAGGAGGTAGTATTTACTGGTAAGAGATGACGACATTTGGTTAGCCTACATTAATTTGGCGATTTGAAAACCTTATTTTTCGTTAAGTAATATATGTACACGATACAAATTTCAAACAAAAAAGAGTAAATCTTCCTGAACTCCTTCTTCAGGCAACCAGAGACAAAATATACGCCTAGTGACAGCCTTGCATACGAAAGAATTTTAAGGAGACCTATGCCCCACAGGGTTTTCAACGGCTGGCTTTTTGGAAGTGGATTGCCAGGCCTTTCTTCTCAGGTGCCATGTGGTGGACTCCGACCTCCAACATTCCGGTTAGCAGCTGAGCACATTAACCATTTGCACCACCCAGGTGAAAACATTCCTTATTATGTTTTGGGCTTTTCCGATCCCGTTTGTGATTGTGTTTGATCCTTCATACAAGTGTGCCTTCCCAGGAGCTTCTAGGTTTTGCAATCAGAGCAAGACTTGTCTAGATTGACTTACTTGTCATCTTGCCTCCTCAAATCTGGCATCTGCCTTCCACCAAAGTCCTATCTCTGAAATACAATGTAATCAGGTGACCCCTCATTGTAAAATGTTTTATGGTTTCCCATCATGCACTGGATGCATGTCAAGTTCCTTATTTGGCAGGGTGTGTCCTTCCCGTCGAGCCTATGCCTCATCTCTAGACTCCTTCCCTTTCCTTTCCACGCATGCCTACTGTGCTTCAGCAAGGACAAAGCGTTTTTTCAAACACATCATACCAGTTGTTCCTCCAAGCCTTTGTTGTCCATCCTTACTTACATGGGATATATAAAAGGCGCCTGTGAAAGCCTTTCTCTCAGTAAGCTTTTGCCTTCCAATATTTTAAACGCATTTACAACTAGAGGTTGATTTTTGCATCTTGATAGGCTCAGTCTTTCTTGGTGCTCAAGTTTCTCTGTATTAAATCTGGTATTTTGGATATGCATTAATCCCTCAAGGCCTCCTGGGTATTACTTGGGGCACTGCCATGTTATCTCCTTGCTGCCCAGTGACTCTGACAATGTTTTATTTTGGTGGAATTTTTCCTATGCAATACTCCCACAATACTGAATGAGCACATCTATGAAACACGGATCTAATACCTACCTTGTGGGCATGTGGTGAAACTTAATTAGTGAATGCTTCAAAAGAACTTCCCAATCCATGGATAAAATGTATTATTCAATCGCTAAGAGCTGTCATTGTTTATTATTTCCTCTAGGTATTTCCCAGTAGCTGCTTTTCTGTTAGGATGTAATAGCAGTGATTTTCCACGAGTTGGCATTTGAGTTTGTTTGCAGAGTGCACGAAGTCACAGGTCACATTTTAATGAAGTCTTCTCCCCTCCCCACCAGAGTCATTAATGATGCCACTTCACCTCTGAACCGAGGTACCCAGCCACTGCCTCTTTCTCTTCCACGTTCATGTAATTTAGTGGTATTTAATGCTAACATCACCATCCCTGTGAAAAAGAATTAGTAGGACGGTTTCTCTAAGATCAAGTGACTTAGTAATATATCTAAGTTTACAATCATGTCAATGCTAAAGCTGTGTCTAAAGGGAGGAAAAGTAATAAGTTATATTCAAGAATTTATTAGTAGTTGCAACTGACCTGTTACTTTGATCATCATGGTAGTTTAGACAAAAGCCATTGGATACTCTTCAATAAATATAAATGATCTGGGAAGGACTTGCAATTTTTAGGTGTTATGCCATTTAATGCCCACTTGCAAAAATGTGAGCGCCAGCCAGCAAGGCATGATGGGAAGAACACTGGGCCACAGGCAAGTCACTCCCCTAGAGACTAAGTTCTTTCCGTTCTCAGCAGGCTTTTTCTTTCTGGGTCTCAGCTTCCTTATCAAACTGGACTATACCGTTGGTTTAAAACTGTGCCTTTTGGAATTTAAGTCACAGAACAGATGCTTCAGGGATTCTATCATCAGTTAAGTATTTTCCAACAAATGGTGAAGATTTATATACCCAGGAACCCAATTTGTTGCTTTTTTAAAACTTTTTTTAGAGTCCCTTTAACATTTGCATCTGAAGCTTTTCATTACATAGGGAAAAAAAAAAAAAATTCTAAGCCACTGTGTGATCCACACGTTCCCCTCCAGCTCTGGCATCCTACAATTCTACATCACAAATGAAGCTAAACACCACACACACACACACACACACACACACACACAAGCGTAGCTGTTCAAAGCAGTCTTTGAAGATTCTAATCATGGGCCCTGGGACTAAAGACAAGTTTAATTCTTGAGGCTTATGCACTATGAAAGCTCTGTTAAATAAATAAAATCTTCAATAAATAAATAAATAGCATTTGAAAGGCACCCACTTGATGAAACTGCTATCGGCGTACTTGGCAAATGACCTGCCTTATTTTTCTCATTATCTCATCTCCTCCTAAGGATTAAGTGTAGCCAAATTTTCACTTTCAGGATCTCTGGAATCATTTAAAGATGTATAGGTGTGGCTCAAGTGGGAAAGAACTATAATATGCCTACTTAAGTGCTTTATGTCCTGGGGAGTGGCTTAAGGCATGGAGGAGAATGGAACGCAGTAATTTGTGCTATATTAGCACTTTGCGTTTCACGAGGTAGAGGTTTTTAAAATGCCAGTTCCAATGCCTATTTTTCTATCCCCTATAAAAACTTCATGGTTCTAGCCCACAGAAATCATTTCAGAAGCAACTGTTAAAAGCTGGGCTTGCATCTTTCAATTGCTACATGGAATAAAAACATAGACATTACATATATATGTGTCTATATAACAAAACCCTGTTGCCACTCAGTCAATTCTGACTCATAACAACAGAGTAGAACTGCCTCATAGGTTTTCCAAGGAGCGGCTGGTAGATTGGAACTGCAGACCTTTTGATTAGCAGCCATAGCTCTTAACTACTGAGACACAAGTGCTCCATATGTATATACATGTATGTATATACATGTATGTATATATGTACTTATATGATGTTGTTAGGTGCCGTCGAGTCGGTTCCAACTCATAGCGACCCTATGTACAACAGAGTGAAACACTGCCCAGTCCTGCGCCATCCTCACAATCGTTGTTATGCTTGAGTCCATTGGTTGCAGCCGCTGTGTCAGTCCATCTTATTGAGCATCTTCCTCTTTTTCTCTGACAGTCTACTTTACCAAGCATGATGTCCTTCTCCAGGGACTGGTGTCTCCTGATAACACATCCAAAGCGTGTGAGTTGAAGTCTCGCCATCTTTGCTTCTAAAGAACATTCCGGTTGTACTTCAAAGACGGATTTGTTCATTCTTCTGGCAGTCTATGGTATATTCAATATTCTTCGCCAGCACCAAAATTCATAGGCATCAATTCTTCTTTAGTCTTCCTTACTCATTGTCCAGCTTTCGCATGCATGTGAAGTGATTGAAAACACCATGGATTGGCTCAGGCACACCTTAGTCTTCAAGGTGACATCTTTGCTTTTCAATGCTTTAAAGTGGTCTTTTGCAGCAGATTTTCCTGATGCAATGTGTCATTTGATTTCTTGACTGCTGCTTCCCTGAGTGTTGATTGTGAATCCAAGTAAAATGAAATCCTTGACAATGTCGATCTTTTGTCCCTTTATCATGATGTTGCTTATTGGTCCAGTGGTGAGGATTTTTGTTTTCTTTATGTTGAGGTGTAATCCATACTGAAGGCTGTGGTCTTTGATCTTCATCAGTAAGTGCTTCAAGTCCTCTTCACTTTCAGCAAGCAAGGTTGTGTCTTCTGCATAACACAGATTGTTAATGAGTCTTCCTCCAGTCCTGATGCCCTGTTCCTCATATAGTCCAGCTTCTCAGATTATTTGCTCAGCATACAGATGGAATAGGTGTGGTGAAAGGATACAACCCTGACACACACCTTTCCTGACTTTAAACCAAGCAGCATCCCCTTGTTCTATTCAAGCAACTGCCTCTCGATCTATGTACAAGTTCATCATGAGCACAATTAAGTGTTCTTGAATTTCCATTCCATATATATATATATATGGAAACACTGCCTAATTGTAGTAGAAACATATTAGTAATTAAAATGTAAAAAAAAAACGTTCTCAGAGATTCAGAACTGTATGTTAAATTGTGTTGATGTAATAATGCCATTATCAGGCACAGGGCAAATTTAAGCAGTCGTGTTTTATCAATATTTATTTAACACCCAGAAATAATGATTATGAGTATTGAACCTGTGTTGAACACAGTATTAAGAGCTTTGCTTGCATTATCTCATTTAACCTTTACAAAGACTCCATGAGGATGCTATTATCCCATTTAACAGAGGAGGAAAATGAGGCCTAGGTCAGGGAGGTCTTTCTCTGAAAGGCACAATTAGCAAGTGGTGGAGGTAAAATTAAACCCAGACAATCTGATTCCAGAGCCAATAATGCAATCTCAATGCTGTATTGTCTCCAGATGCTCAGGGTACTATGCTGAGAACTACTGGGGTCATAAAAACATTTGAAGACACAGTTCCTGTCCTGCTGGAGCTTACAGTTGTATTTCTGCTGAAAGAAAAGATGAGTGGAAGGGTTAAGATAAATGCCATGCAGCCTGTGCATTGGTGGCCAAAGAAGAGGTGCAAAACATGGCTATTATGGGAGCCCTCAGAAGAGGGCAATAGGAATTTGGCACCTCTGAAGTGTCATTAGAAAAGCAGCCAAGAGCATTGTCAGCATTTAGCAAGATATCCATTCTCTTATCCAAAGAAGTAGGCACTGGAGAGAGACGTTATAAAAAGAAGAATAAAGGAAACATCTGTTTATCAGCTGTGTTCTCAGTTATCCATCGCAGGGTTAGGCTGACAGCCGAGGATAATCAGGCCAGAGGTGGTTTGCCAGGTAATTCTATGCAGTCCAATCAATCTTTGGCTTCCCCCCACCTCCCGTCCTCCCATCTCCCTTATCAGTAACGCTCTCTTGATTGCCATGACCTCCGTCCTCTCTCTGCCTTTCCTAATACCTTGGCCAATCTGAATGTATTCTGGTTTCCATTTGCGCTTTCAGTTTAGGGGTATACAACTATAGAATTTTAGAACAGGCTTCTTCTCCTGGGCACCTGAGTCATCGGGAAGAAGTCCTCGGAAGTCACCTCTGGCAACCAGCATGGCTAAGTCACCTCATGGCAGAGAAGGACTCAGCAGGCAGAGTAGCTGATAACTATCACTCTTCACCCCTCTCACACCGACTCTGACACACCCACATGCACCCACACTCATTTCCAGGAGTCTAGCCGCTGCTATATCCCTGACTCATGAAGGAGAGAAGAAATGAAGACGTGGCATGTCACACAGAAAGAGATTTATGAGCCTATTTGTAAAGGGTTGACTTGTGCAGACTTCAACATCATGAAATCATGATGTTAAACATTGGTTGTTAAAATTTTTGCAATGTTATCCCATAAAACTTTTGCAGTGGTGGTAATGTTCTCTGTCTGTGCCATCCGAAACAGTATCCACTAGCCACATGTGACTATTGAATGCTTGAAGTGTGGCTAGTGTGACTGAGGAAATGAATCTTTAATTTTATTTCCCTTCAACTAATTTAAACTTAAGTTGCCACACGTGGCCAGTGTCAGACAGGACAACTATAGATCAAAGTCTCCAAATATTCGGAACTGAGAATCTAGAAGTAACTATTAGTATACGACTGCCAGTACTAGTATGTTGTCTCCCAAGTCATAAAGCATATTTTATGGAGTGCTTTCCTGTACATAATTGTATTTCAGCAGAAAGATCCTAAGTGTATTATGGATTTGGAATTTACCACTATTTATTGGAAGCATACATGCACCAGTTAACTCGCACAGATCTCATCCTACCCGGTCTGGTGCAATGGTGTGCCGGTGCTATTCTTAGACATGTTGTTAGAACAGAAGGGGGCGTCAGAGAGCCACCAGTCCCATCCCTCGTGTGCATGCATGCGTGCGTGCATGCATGCATGTGTATGAGTGTGGATGTGTGTGTTATCAGAAAAGGGGTCAGGGGAGACCCAGGGCCCAGATTCACACCATAGTTAATGAAATAGTTGTGTTAATGATTATATTTTCGTTTCATCTTCCCTCTTTTGCTTCCTCTTTCTTTTCTTTCTCTGATTGAGGTATTGAACACCTAATAAGTGTTGGGAATATAGATAATAAACTGTTGTCTTTGCAGTTGGTTACATTCTACCTTTTCCCTTTCCTCCAACAAGTTTTTTCTTCCCTCATATTAAGAATTTCTAGGATGCCATGTGGAGAAATTATATTCAAGACTATCTCTACTAATGATGAGTGGGGGCAAGTGGTTTAATTTCAGTTTTCTCATGTATAAAATGGAGATAATATTTACTATAAAACCTTTGTTCAGTTGGTTGCTTGAAATTATTTATATGATCTTTGCTACGTAGGTAAAATTACAGGCATTTACCACAGCATTTGACACTAAGAGTTTATCAGAAGGATGTCCAGTTTCATACATGAAGATTTCACTTTTTAAGCAGCCATTTGATCTAGGTATTGATTGTAGTGTTATTTATAAGGTAATTTACTAAAGTAGCATAGTGGTTTTATACTGATTTCATTTGACTTCAGCAGACTCAGGTGAATGAGTAAGGATTTATTAGCATCTGTGTATTGGAAGTCAAAATAATCAAAGGATGGCAAATACATGGCTTACATATCCCTCACCTCTCCTGTACCCTTGGCAGATACATTTCTACTTGATCCAAGCGTCTTATCCTTCCATTCTCAGACTCAGTCTCAGCATCTTTCTCGATGGGATGATACAGGCAGCTGGTACCAATTGGTCAGATTTAGTAAGAGAAAGAACACCATCCGTGAGGTACAAAATGTATAGCGTTCTTGATACAGACATCGCCAGTTAAGAATGATGACCCAATGATCCTTAGTCTTATGAGACTGTATGATTCCATACATTGAAAGAGAATAAATTCCACATGTTGTCCACACTTCTTTATAGAATTTCAGCAGAGAAACCATTTGTGGTTCTCTGTAGCGCAAAGACAGCGGCCCTCTGCTTCCAGTACCCCCGGCCCACCTCCCACAAAAAGAGCAAAAGGAAAAAAACACGTAGCAAAATTTTTAAAGAATCGATTTATGGGCTTAAATAATATTAACTAACTGACTGTTCTCTTTTGTTTCTGACTTAGCGTATACACAGCTTCAGGCCAAGTCCTGATCACTGTACACATTTACTAAGGTCAAGCACTGTTAGGTGCTGGTGTACCCGAGGGAATCCATGCCAGGTTATTAGTTTGTGAAGTGAGATGGCAAAATCAGCAGGGCCTAACTAGGTTGTACTTAAGTAAAGCCAGACTACAAGCAAATTCTACACATCAGTCAAGTAGCTGGCCAGTCCAAACTGGTCATGCTGTATGTACATATATTTTAGATATTTTGACAGTGATATTCTTAAATGGAGGAATCTTTGGGTGGCACAAAGGGTTAAGGGCTGAACTACTAACCAAAAGGTTGGCGATTCAAAACCACCCAGAGGCACCTTGGAAGAAAGGCCTGGTGATCTGCACCCAAAAGATCACAGACTTGAAAACCCTATGGAACAGTTCTACTCTGCACATGGGGTCTCTGTGAGTTGGAATTGACTTGACAGCAGCTAGCAACAACAACATTCTTAAATGCGATCAGGTTGGTCCTGAAGGGAGGAGAGTTACGAGTCTGAATCTGGAGATACTTAAAAAAAATTCAGACATTCTAAACACTGAAGCAGAGACCTAGTGGTCTGAACAGCTCCTGAAACCATGTTATACCTCTGACATTTTACATGTTAAGAATATTTTCCAGGTATTTTGTGATTGTAGTAACCGATCATGGTATTTTAAGATGATTCTCATTCCTTATTATGGGCTTTTACTTAAAATCTCTTAAAATAGAATTACTTACAATTCTTTTAAATCCTTCATGAAGCTTTCATTCTTAAACATATAAAGTAATTTAGTCATTCATCATCGATTTATTGAACACCTTCCTGGTACAAAGTATAGTGCTATACACTTTGAGAGAAAGGAAGATCAGGGCCTTCCTCGCCCAGAGTTTGACTTCTGCTTTTGGAGATAGGTATGTGTGTGTACGTATGCATGTGTATATATACATGCGCATATTTGTATATCTGTTCACATGTGCATATGCATGCATGCATGGATGTATATATGTTTGTATGTGTGTGATACATATGGATGGATGGATGGATGGACGGATGGACGGATGTATAGATGGATGGATGGATAAATGGATAGATGAATGGATAAATGAATGGATGGTTGGTTGGATGGATACATACATACATAATGGATGGCTTGATGGGGGAGGGAAGGAGGGAGGGAGAGAGGGAAGAAATGAAGGAAAAATGATGATACGAATTAGACTTTGGTTAGTACCATCCGAAGCAAAGAGGAGGCAGTGCTATGGGAATTGAGAGGATAGGGAAATTTATGTCTGCCCTAGGGCTTTAGGGATGAATTTGGACTTAAACAGGTTTTAAGCATGTAGATAACGCACTGAGGGGTAGAGTTTTTCGGAGAAGAAACAAGGATGTAGAGTTATGAAAAGGTAGAAGGGGAGGGACAGGGCATTACCTCATCTTGATTAAACATAAAGGTACATGACAAGGAGATGAGATGAGAGAGGTGACTGAATGTGTTGGTCTGGAGTGTTGGGAGAGTAAAGGCCCTGGGCTTTCTGCTGTTGCCTGAAGGGAGCCGTTGGAGGCTCCATAGGAGACAGTCAGATATGTAATTGTGTGTTGATTATAGTAGATTAGAAAAGGTTGGATGAAGCAGGGCTCTTTTACAAAATAACACAGAACGATTCTAGCAGTAGAGCAGCACATCTGGACTTGTCTGAGCTGGGCAGCATGATCTAAGGGAAACAGTACGTGATTTGAAGACGGGCTGTATGGACCCTTGTGTGGGTCTCAGCTTCCCAACTTATGAGCTGTGTGATTTGGGAAAACTCTTAACTCTTCAAGCCTTAATTTTTTTTTCATTTTAAAATGGGGATAATATTGCTTATCTCTGAGAGTTTGGGTGAGAATTAAACAAGCCAGAATTAAAATAAAAAGAAATTTATCCATTGTAAAGTGCTCTACGAACATTTGCAAAATTAAATATCAATTTGCTAGGTTTGTGAAATGCATCTGAAGTTAGTGAACATTAACTATGTATCAAGCAGTGTTAGAAACTTATAGCTACTGTCTCACAGTAGAATTAGTGACGTTTAGTTTCCTAATCTCGTGTCATTTTGACTTCTTCGCATTTGGGACTTAATGGCAAGAAAATTTTGCAGTTATTTATTTCCTATGGGGGTCAGAATGGAATGGTTAATGCATTTGTACTCTCTGGCAATGCTTTTCATTTAGTCAAAATCATTTCTTTTCCCCCACGGATAAGCAAAATTGTTCTGCAATGGTTTAATAAGGAAAATACGTCCCTCAGGTGAAAATAAAAATCTGTGTGGATGTTTGAGTTTCATGCTCTGCTTTTCAATTACTACTCAGTGTTTCCTAGGAAAAAGACACCTTCTCATTCCTGCGTGATCTGGATTAGATCGGTGTAAGGGAACTCTAAGTACCATGTAGTTAGTGTAAACTGGATTCCCAGGAGAAAAGTGTATGTGTAAAGCTATTTAGCTCACTTCATTTTCCGATGATTTGGTAAATATTGGCTAATTTGTTCTCATTGCCCTCCTGGGAGGACTCAGTTGTGTTCTCCTTTTGTAACTACGAAGCTAAAGTAGAGCACTTCAGTGATTTACCAAATGATTAAAAGGAGTAGATGTTGCTGCTGGATCGGGACTGGGGATTTTAGCTTAGTAGCTGATGAGCTCCCCATCCCTGCTGCCATTGGCAGACCCCAGGCACCCCCATACTGTTCCTGACCATGCTTCAAATGTCCAAGGAATTTTTCTAGGCTTGCCTTCAATCATTTATTGCAAAACCTTTGGTCTCTCTTGCGTGTCTCAGTTTCTGCTTACTGCCTTATATCGGGAAATAGATTGGTAAATATAATGGATTCTGCCCTCTGCCTTCAATATGCTTGTGTCTAGTAGGGTATATAGAAGAAGCCCTGATGGCACAGTGGTTAAGCACTTGGCTGCTAACCAAAAGGTCAGCAGTTCAAACCCGCCAGCCACTTTGTGAGAGAAAGATGTGGCAGTCTGCTTCTGTACGGATTTCAGCCTAGAAAACCCTATGCGGCAGTTTTATTCAGTCTTATAGGGCCACTATGAGTTGAAATCAACTAAATGGCACACAACAACGGTAGGGTATATAGATAGTTATAGCACAGAGTGGGAAGTGATATAACGTTTGGCAGAGCTCAGGATTAGCTAGACAAGGCCACTTACTTTTGGCAAGATGTGGCAGAATGAGTAGACTGAACCGTCCTGGTGCTAGACTTGCCAACTGGTGTGGTGCAAGGGGTAGGGAAAATTCTACAGTTAGAGGTGCAGATGGGACTCAGTCTGGTGGACAAACTTGATCCCAGCAAGCTTTTCAATCATAATTAAGCAGTTGCTGTGGAAAGCACAAGGCTGAGTACAATGCTGAATGAAGTAGCGTATGTCCCCATAGTTGGGCTAAATGTAATGATGGACACTCTGGGGTAGGCCAATCTCAAATACCTGGAGAGGTGGCATCAGAGGAGAAGGGCTTAGCCCCTGGTCTGAGGTTTAGGGATACGACTTTTCTCTGTAAAAGGGAATTGAAAAGCAAATTAGGTCCAGCAAATGTACATCAGAGGATGAGGCAGGTTAACAGGAAAAGGATCTCTGTTACAGGAAAGGAATCTCCAAGTGGTGCAAATAGTTGACATGCTTGACTGCTAACTGAAAGGTTGGAGGTTCGAGTCCACCTGGAGGCTCCTTGGAAGAAAGATTTGGCAATCTACTTCCAAAATATCAGCCATTGAAAACCCTATGGAGCACAGTTCTACTGACACACCAGGGGTCTCCATGAGTTGAATTTGACTCAATGACAACTGTTTTTCTTTCTTCCTTCCTTTCTTTCTTTCATGAGAACAAAGGCAAAATTGGTTAATGCTCAGAAACTGGTGAACCATTTAAGTAATGGGCTGCTAGCAAGAAGGACTTCATACTTATGAACTCTAGAATGTAGGACTAGAGCCAGTTGAGTGAATTGTATCATAAGACAATTTTTTGGAGGAGAGGGGGTAGGGTGGAAAGAAAGGATTGCAGATGATCCTGAGGGTGTGAAATATATCCCTGGATTTAGCTGTGTGGTGGAAGGATACAAAAGATTAGAACAATGCTGTGCCTTATATAGTTTCCTTAAAAAAAAAAAGTGGACTTTTTGATAGACACAATGTGTCACAAAGAGAAATGGACACATGAA
>NW_004443962.1:1275284-1276788 GCF_000243295.1 Trichechus manatus latirostris | reverse complement strand
GGAATCTTGGCCTAGCCAAGTTGACACAAATTTTGGGGGGACACAATTCAATAACACTGGTTATTTGGAAAAAAGATAGATGTGATATATTTGTGATTAGAATTGAGAACTCCAACCATTTATTGGGTCAAGTTCTGAAGAATGTATTCATTTATTTATTCTTGGTAAACGTTTAATTTTCCACAGAGATGTCAGTCATTATAGCAGCCATCAGAAAATCTGTAGATCTTACCCATTCCAAGAATGTCAGAGCAAAATGGGACCTGGGGAAACAAGAAGTTACAGAATGCGAGTAAAACAGAGAACTATATAATCTATCTAATCAAATTGAATTTATCTGGAGCAAATGGTTAAGTGCTGGACTACTAACTGAAAAGCTGGTGGTTCAAACCCACCCAGAGTCACTTCGTAAGACAGGCCTGGCCATCTGCTTCTGAAAGGTCACAGCCTTAAAACCCTATGGAGCCGTTCAACTCCACACACATGGGGTCACCATGAGTCAGAATCGACTTGACAGCAACTTATGACAACATCCGTGGAACCATCAATCTATTTATCTTTAAAGTTTGACTCTCAAACTCAAGATCTTGTGAAAAATTGCAGTTCATGGTTTTAGGTTTCTAAAATTTAGAAATATATAATATTTAATAACTGTTTTGCCCATTATTATTCATTCTCATGTTTTTGGTTCACACTCCATTCCCTTTTACTATGTCTTGAGGGTTTTTTTTTTTCATTATTTTATTACCTGAATAATTCTTTAGATAATCTAGACTCCAGTACCTGATAACAAAGTGCTTGAAAAAATATGACTTCTTTTTGAAAGTGCTTGACATCAATATTTCTTATCTACTTTTAAGAAGATATTAAAAGAGTCTGAACTTATTAACTTCTCATTTTTATTTTAATCCAGAAAATTTATAGTTTCAATGAAGCAAAAATTCAAATGGATCTTAAACAAATAAAAATATGTTCAATCTCATTCACCATAATAAAAAGACAAATTAAAAATTAAACATTCATATACCGTTTAAGAGCTTAGCGTTGCAAAGATGAGGAAGTTTTATAATGCACTCTATTGACTTGGCTGTGGGGGAAATAGGCACACATATACTACTGGTATAAGAATAAATTGGTATAATCTTTATTGAGGGCAATTTAGCAGTATATGTCAAAATTACAGTTGCACATATCTTGATCTGGCAATTCTACTTCTAAGAATTTATCCCAGATATATATGCTGGACATGTGAAAGATGAGTCTGTAAGGTAGTTCATCACAGCATCATCTGTAATGGTAAAAGATTGGATGGAATCTACATAGTGACTAGTTAAATAAATGATGGTACATCCATAAAATGGAATCCTATGGATCTGAAACAGGAGATAACTGTTCGTGTGCTAAATGGAAAAAACTCCAAGCTATCTTGTTAAGTAGGCAAACCAAGTTGCAAGATTTAGAAAGTAGTCTGCAACCTAGTTGTTTTTTGCTAGTATGTTCATAA
>NW_004443962.1:1272232-1274273 GCF_000243295.1 Trichechus manatus latirostris | reverse complement strand
TTTTTTCCCTAATAATCTCCTTAAACAAGAAGGATGCTGACTAACTATTTTGTGATGGAAAAATATTTTTAAAAGTTTAAAAAGAAGAATTGGACTTCCCAGTATTGAAATCAGTTTACTGTTTTTATTCAAATGTAAAAAAATATAAATTAACACCTAAACAAATAAAGCTATTTTTTTTTCTTGGTTTAGCTTTTTCGTAGCATTGACTGAAGTTGGGAGTATTTTCCCAATATATTCACCAAAATACGGATACATGAATGACCATTGTGAATTCATATTTATACATTAATTTAAATTAAGTATTTTCCATGTTCATATGACTAGAAACAAGATTAACTGTTTTTCTGCACATACGAGTCTCATTTTAGTAGGGATTTGTTAGTTCTTGATTTGGTTTCAAATGGGAATATTTTTTTTTTTTTTTTAAATAAAGGTTGCTTCACATTTGCCAAGGGGCTGTATGCCCTCTATATGTATTTCTATAAAAATTATCATTGCATTTCACTACTTTTTGCTTTTAACTCTTGAGAACATATGAATAAAAGGAGATGAAACCGCTTGGCTTCCTAAAGTCATCAGATCCTGCTCAAGATGTGCTGTGTTTTCACATTTGATGAATCCTCTAATACGGTGATGAGCCAATCTTAAAATGATTGTACGCTCTCGAACATGCTTTTAGAGGCTCTGAAAAATAATTACATTTTCAACCATGCACTTTTGGCAACTAGTCCTGATTGCTTCTCAACCTCCTGAAAGTGGCTTCCACGAAGGATGCAGATCTGATGTGCCCAGAAAGCTCAAGAGTTAATGACGGCGGGAGAGAGGTGAAGATAGCAAACTTCACCCATCTTCTCTGGATCCTTTTCTTGCAGCCTCATATCCTGGTGCTCAGACTGCACCAGAGGTGACCCGTTTATGTTCTTTGTCCCTCAGGAGGTCAGCATTCTACTCTGGGCACGCATCGCAGAGCATAATGAGGTCTGGCCTCCCACATTCACAATGAGTGATGCACTCTGTAGGCAACTCCAACATATCTGGATGAAAAACAGAATATAAAACACAGTGAACACCAACAAAAAGGCAGCACATGGAGACATGATGTATGGAAGAGCTCTGAGGTAATTGAGTCTGCCTTGTGACATCACACCCCAACCAGTAATAGTGGGGCTTTATGCTTACATTAGGCCCCTGGGTGATGCAAACAGTTTGCTCTTGACTGCTACCCAAAGGTTGGGAATTAGAATCCATCCAGTGACGTCGTGGAAGAAAGGCCTGGAGACCTACTTCTGAAAGATTACAGCCAAGAAAGCCCTGTGGAGCACCGTCCTACTCTGAAGCACATGGGGTCGCCATTGAGTCAGAATTGACTTGATGGCAATGGGTTGGACACATGTATTCAGCTAGTAAGTATCAAAGCATGTAACTTTAACCAACAGAGGAGTTCAGAAGGAGACCTCCACTCCCCCACCACCCGCCTTCACCTCCAGCCTCCATCACATCTGACTATCCAGAGCCCGCCAGAACCTTAGTCCAGATCTGTTAACAAAAAGCCTATTTGGCTTGTTCAAATTGTCTCTCTTGTCTGGTCAGAAAGGAGATGGTACCTCCCTCTGTGCTCTCACAGTCCATTCAGCACTTACTTCATTTTTGCCTGGTTATCATTAGTTCTTGTGTCTCTCCTCCTCACTAGACTGAACAATCTGAGGGCAAGAGCGATGCTGTTTCTCTCTTTATCCCTCATAGCTTCTAGCTTGGGACCTAACACATGGTTGTTACACAGTTCATGTTTACTTGGTTGATTTGAATTATGAGTGACACTCTGATTATTCAAAGGGAACAGCTAGAGGGTAAAGGGCGGGGTAAGCTAGGTATGAACTATAAATTGGTTGTATTTGTAGTATATTAAGCTCCAGCTGCAAGTGTCATAATTTAGAAAGATTGTTTGGTAGCTCTGTGGCATGTGGGAGAGAAGCTTCTTAGGTTGACTGGGCAGATCACCCTAAAGAAGCAGCAAAGCCCTGACATCTTCAACCACACA
>NW_004443962.1:1269755-1271380 GCF_000243295.1 Trichechus manatus latirostris | reverse complement strand
GTTTCAGCTTTCCTGGGGCCGTTTCCAAGCTCCACATATACCCTCCCTGCGTGGTGATCCCTGCTTCCTCCTCTCCCTAGCCACTCTTCCCATGAGACAATGTTGCAGGCCCTGGGAGCCTCAGGGTAGAGAGGATTGGAAACCTCTGACCCAGTGATCTGACTCCTTGATTGGTCCTGTCTGCTCAGGGCATTTTCTGTCAAATGAGTTTTACCCATTGCCTCATCCCTTAGGCAATAATTCCAAAGAATGGTTCCAAGTGAGGTTAAAAGGAGCACTGGACTAGGTGACTGGTTCCAACCTGCCCCTTTGCTTCCCTTTGGACTGCTCCATAGCCACCCTGTCTCTTGGGTGCTGCATTTTGCTTGGTGCCCTTGGGCTGATTGGAGGGCTTGCTGTGGGAAGTGATTACATCTACAAGCCAGTGGGCACACAGAAGCCATGCTGTGTGTATTTATTTGTACCCAGGCCACTTGACAATAGTAACATTTAGTAGTTGACTTGCATTGGTAGAGGAATTGGGAAGGAAGCTTTTTCTTCAGTGGGCTTCACACCAATAATTGTGAAGATCCGAGTTCTGCATCCTGGCTAGCCGTACTTTTCTCATATAAGTCCAGCAGTAGTAAACTTCTCTGTACAGAATAACTTTTTGAGATGGACAACCTGTACCTGTTTCCCTTACTGCCTCAAAGAGTTTTTGTAGGCATATCGTTTCCACTACGAGCACTGGAGTGCAGTCCTGAGCATCTTGCCAGTCTTTCCAGATTTCTTGCGGTCCCTTTTGGTTCTGAGAGCTATGATTTTTAGGGCTGGCAGCAGGAGGATGATTGTGTGTGTATGTGTACTGCTTTTTTGTTTGTTCGTATTAATTTTTTGCCTAAGATCTTCTCTATTTAACTTAACCCTGTTACATTCACACTGTGGGACACAATTTCCGCACCAGTTAGAATAGCTATAGGCATTGTGCTCCCTATCTACAATCTTTAAACTCTGAAACAGCCCTGCATTGTGGGTGCTGTGATTCCCATTTCACAGTGAGGAAAATAAGGAACTCTGTCCCTGGGTGGTGCAAATGGTTAATGCTCTTGTCTGCTAACTGAAAGTTTGAAGGTTCAAGTCCAACCAGAGACACCTTGGAAGAAAGGCCTGATGATCTACTGCAAAAAAAATCAGCCGTTGAAAACCCTGTGGCGCCCAGTTCTACTCTGACACACATGGGGTCACCATGAGTTGGAATCAGCTCGACGGCAGCTGGTATGGTACTTTGTTTAAGAACACAGTGGCAGAACTTGAATTCCAACCCAGCTTCGAAGCCCACACTTTTTCACAATGCTGCAGAAGTAAACTAAACTGAAACTTAGTTTCAGAAAAGGTAAAAATTTCACACAGTATTTCTTATCCAATCTGCTAGTCACTGGGGAAAACAGTGGTTATTGGAAGGAAGAAACCGCTCTGTAACAATTAATGAGCTAAAGGCTAGAGTGAAATGTGAGGGGAAAGGACCCAAATCATTTGGGGGGTGGCTGCAAACAAAAGAAGCCCTGGTGGCACAGTGGTTAAGAGCTTGGCTGCTAACCAAAAGGTCAGCAGTTTGAATCCAGCAGCCACTGCTTGGAAACCCTATG
>NW_004443962.1:1266382-1267548 GCF_000243295.1 Trichechus manatus latirostris | reverse complement strand
ATATGCTTTCTTCAGAAAAGAAATTAGTTGCTGTCAAGTCAACTCCAACTCATGGCGACCTCACGTGTATCAGAGTAGGATTGTGCTCCCTAGGGTTTTCAATGGCTGATTTCTCCAGAAGTAGATGACCAGGCGTTTCTTCCGAGGCACCTCTGGGTGGACTCGAGCCTCCAACATTTTGGTTAGCAGCTGAGTATGTTAACTATTTGCACTACCTAGGTACTCCTGTGATATGTGCGGTCACCTGTAAAATGCAGGGGAAGTCGACATCTCAACTCTTTTGGCTTGCCTCAAGGGTGAACCCAGACCCTGCCACACTGATGTGGGGTTCAAAGCTAGTACATGGCAATTTAGACATTTTGAACCTAAGGGAAAATGCTGGGACCAAATACTCGTACTCGTTGCTGTTGAGTCGAGTCTGACTCATAGCCACCTTATAGGGCTCCTAAATAAAAGATAAGAGTGAGCCTCATAAACTTAAAGTTCTTAGTGAATGATACGCCCAGAGAGGACAGAGCCCATTAGGTTTTGAGTGACAACTTGGCTTCTCCTATCAGCAGCTTGTCAGGAAAGGAACTTGGGCAGCAGGTTGGTGGCATGCTGCTAGCTTAGGCAGGGTGGCATTTTCCCTACCGTATAGTTTTTATGCAGAGCACACACCAAGCAAACGATTCTCAGCAGGGAAGGATGCAGAGTACTTGCTGTGTATTCCAGCCATTGGGGCAGATGAAATATGGGTCCTGGAAGCCTTTTTGGCAAACTCTCCAGTTGCTGCAAGGAGTGCTTATAAGGAAGAAGAACGTGGGCTCTTTTTTAGTCTATTGAAACCTTGGAATGTTTTTCAGCTTTGCGTATGTGCGTGTGTGTGAATGCTGAATTAATCTTGTTGAACTGAATCATGAATTTTCTTCTGAATTCAAAGCCAGAATGGATTTTCATGTCTCTCTCAATGAGGGGAATGGAGATAGGATGGGCAAAACTGGAGCAGTAGCAAGAAGCAGATGTCAAAGAGAGTTATGTATGGGTATGGAAGGTCAGACTAAGAGTCCCATTAGGCTCTTCTCACCCATTGACCACAAATGACCACAGATATCTAGCTCTGAAACAATCAGTAAGTGTTGGAGCCTCCAACCACTTCTCTACCAATTCCCCCAAGAGTTAAGGAG
>NW_004443962.1:1260706-1261755 GCF_000243295.1 Trichechus manatus latirostris | reverse complement strand
GGATAATCTCTTTTAAAGTCCATTAAAATGTTACAATATTTTCCTCATCTCACAACGGGAAAGGTACAAAAAAACTAGACTATAAACTTCATAAGTGCAGAGACAGTGGGTGTCTTATCAAGTCTGTATCTCAGCCCCCAGTAAAGCTCTTGGTGCATGGAGGGTGCACGGTAGATACTCGGGCAATGTAGAGAATCTCCTTTTCATGACTATGTGAGTGGAAAATAGAACTGGTCAGGGTAATTTTATTTTCATAAAAAAATACTGCAGTGAAAAGCTATATAATAGAAAAAAAAATTCCTATAAACAAATAAGCATCTAAAAGGCCTTTCTGGAGATGAGGTCTTTTGAAAGCAGGAGTGCACCTCTATCTCGAGTGATGGGTACAGAGAATCCATTTCTTAACCAGGAGCACCCAGGAATTCACAGGAGCCCTTTGTCTCTCTCGCTTTTCTTGAGAGCAGAGACAAGTTACCTGAAACCCTTATTGGCAGAGTCTCTCTGTTCTTCCCTTACCTTAATATATTGAATAACACCTTTAGAAAAAAGTGTTTCTTTTTAAAACTTAGTCTAATAGCACTAAGAAAAATGAATTTTTGTTTTAAAAAACATCGGACACCTATATCAACACAAGGAAAACATATTTTACTTTGTCAGTATCTTTGAGGTCATGAGCAATTATAAGAACAGTACAGAAATAATGAAACTCAAATAGTGTCTTTCTCTTTCCTGCAATGGCTCAATTCCTTTTCCAGTCACCACTGCAGTTTGTTAAGGGTTTAAAAGTGCATGGATGAAAAGGAAAATTTAGAAATAAAATTATCTGTGGTAGGGATATACAGAGTGCCGTATTCACCATGCCCTCTCTTTCCCCCATAGCCTACAAGCAAGCTAGTATGTTTGGGTGAGATAAATGACATTGTCTTCAGTGAGGAGCGATGGGAAAGGACGAGGAATACTAGAATGCCAGGGGATTGTATGTGTCTGTGACTTTGATCCAATAAGTAACCCATCCATCATTCCAAGGTTGATCATTCTTTTTTTTTTTT
>NW_004443962.1:1254250-1259605 GCF_000243295.1 Trichechus manatus latirostris | reverse complement strand
CTGGCCAGCAAAACTTTTTTGCCTTGAAGTTAAAAAATATATATATCAGCAAAAGAGCAGTAAACAAGGAATAATGCCTACATATTCTCAGCAAGAAAAATAAGCAGGAAAAGGTCACCATCTTGTGTTTTTAGTATTATCTGTCTATCTCACAGTTTGTGGTTCCAAAGTATTTTATCAGCATTAATTAGCTTTTCTCTAAAAAAGTCTGGCAACATTCAAGTCAGAATAATTATGCCAATTTAAATCTCAGAGTAAAATCTGGGCAACAAGTAGGAGGTTTCTTGGAGGAGGGGTGTAAAGGAAAACTGGTTTCTATTTTTTTTGGTGTCCATTGAAAACATCACAAATTATTGGCTTTAAATTTTCAAATGCTTTATTCTGTTTTGAAATTAATATGTGTTCATGTTGGCAGAATTAGGAAATATAGAGTAAGTAAAAGAAGAAAAACATGAATAGCATTTTTAATCTTGTTTCCTACATACAACATTTATGTCATATTTGTCACATTATAAATAGCTTTGTATCACCCCAGGTTTTTTTTTTTTTTCTTATTATATGGTAAAAAATTTTCCATGACATTTCTAGTTCTGCAAAATATTCCATCATATAAATCCACCAGAATTCCTTTTGTCAGTCTCCTTTTTATTGATCGTTTGTGTATTTTAAAGAAAAGAAGCATGGTAGCTATTGAATGAGAAGCCAGGCAAAGCAAAAACGGTTTTGAAATTCAGATAATGTCCTTTACAGATTCCAAGTTAGCATAATAGACCAAACTACTTCCCTGTCTTCCAGATGATTCACTAACTTTCAGAAGACAAAGGAATACATATAATTTGATAAATTAACAAATGCAAAATCTGGTTTGAAAAAATGAGGAAGATAGAAGGAAAAGAGATAGGTAGGATCCCCAAAGTGAAGGGCCATGAAAGGCCAACCAGAGCACATTCCACCAGTTGCTTTAGCCTTTTTTTCTAAGGTAGTCATTAATTGAGTTCCTGGCTGGTTTGTTTTCAAAGCAAAGAACCATCTCTGGCTGCAACTTTCCTCGGTTAAGAAAAATGAGCATGGATAGCTCCATGTGGTGGCATGAAGCCCAAGTATGGTTATAATCCTAAAGACCCTGCATGGGTGTTTAACAGGGGCAGAGCCCAAGGAGGACTCTTCCTAGAATCTCTGCCTCATCTCCCTCAACTCACTTGAGTGCAGAGATTCTCGGGACACTGAATCTCCAAGAAGGAGAAAGGAATATGAATAATTTTCCAAATTTATTTGAATACCGGAATAGGTTTTTTCCTAGAAACAGCTATTTACCATTCACAGATGATTACCGTTCTTTGGAACACAGTTTGGGGAACATTGCTCTGCCTAGAAGTGATTGCTCTTTCTTCTGTACTCCCCTAGCTCTT
This sequence comes from Trichechus manatus latirostris, assembly GCF_000243295.1. NCBI lineage: Eukaryota > Metazoa > Chordata > Mammalia > Sirenia > Trichechidae > Trichechus > Trichechus manatus. The sequence continues at coordinate 1,258,196 of NW_004443962.1, read as the reverse complement.
ATATTTATTGCTCCTTCAGTATCTATCCTTTGTATAGCATAGCAGTGGTAAAACTCTGGATGAACATTAGAATCCCTTGGGACCAAAAAAACCAAAAACCAAACCCGTTGCCATCAAGTCGATTCCAACTCATAGTGACCCTATAGGACAGAGTAAAATTGCCCCATATGGTTTCCAAGGAATGGCTGGTGGATTTGAACTGCAGACCTTTTTTGTTAGCAGCTGAGTCTTAATCAATACTTGCTACCAGGGATAATCACTTGGGAAGTATTTAAAAATTCCTCTCATTCTTCAGATGTTCTGGGGCTGGGCCCCAGGCATTAATTTGTTTTTATGTTTTTTAGGTGATTCTAATGCACAGCCATGTTGAGAACCACTGCCGGATGGTACACTTTTTCTTTATCTATTTTAGGGGACGTTTCTAATATATTTTCAGATCCCCTTAAGGCTAATTTAGGAACTTTGTAGATAGTAGGTTCTCAGTAAATATTTGTTGTGTGAATGACTACAGCTGTAAAGCATAGCAATGCAAAGGCATTGAAGTGAAACCTAAAATGAAAGTCAGGGAGACAATCCCTGATAACAGTTGCCATTGAGTTGATTCCAACTTATGCTGACATCATCTGTCTCAGCGTAGAACTGAAAATGCAGAACATTTTCTTAAAAAACTTTGTTATGCCCAGAAGAAAGCATTCTTTGATGGTTACAAGGGTGGGGAGGGAGGGTGAGGGTTATTTACCAACTAGATAGTAGATAAGAATTATCTTAGGTGAAGGGAAGGACAGCGCTCACTACAGGGGAAGTCAGCCCAACTGGACTAAACCAAAGCTAAGAAGTTTCCTGAATACAATCAAACACTTTGAGGGACAGAGTAGCAGGGGTATGGGTCTGAGGACCATGCTTTCAGGGGACATCTAGGTCAATTGGCATAACAAAACTTATTAAGAAAATGTTCTGCATCTTACTTTGGTGAGTGGTGTCTGGGGTCTTAAAAGCTTGCAAGCAGCCATCTAAGATGCACCAATTGGTCCCAACCACCTGGAGTAAAGGAGAATGAAGAACACCAAAGACACGAGGAAAGTATTAGCCCAAGAGACAGAAAGGGCCACCTAAACCAGAGACTTCATCAGCCTGAGACTAAAAGAACTACATGGTGACCAGTTACCACCAATGACCACCCTGACAGGGAACACAACAGAGAGTCCCTGATGGAGCAGGAGAAAGGTGGGCTGCAGAATTCAAATTCTAGTACGAAGACCAGATTTAATGGTCTGACTGAGACTGGAGGAACCCCAGAAACACTTGGCCCCTGAATTCTCTGTCAGCCCAGAACTAAAACAATTCCCGAGGCCAACTCTTCAGACAGGATTTGGACTGGACTGTGGGACATAAAGTTATAGTCATGAGGATTGTGCCTCTTAGCTCAAGTAGGTACAAGAGACTAAATGGGCGGGTTCTGTCCGGGGGTGAGATGGAAAGGCAGAGAGGGTCAGGAGCTGGTTGAATGGACATGGGGAATCAGGGGTGGAAAGGAGGAGTGTGCTGTCACAGTATGGGGAGAACAATTAGGGTCACATAACAATGCATATATAAATTTTTGTATGGGAGACTAACTTGAAATGTAAACTTCATTTAAACTACAACAATAAACCAAAAAAAGAGGGGGAAAAAAAAACCCAAAAAAGTTTGTTATGCCAACTGACCTAGATGGGGGAGATCAAATTTTGTTGGACTTTGTAGATTGTAGTATGGGCATTGGTTTTAATTCTTAAAGCAATGGAAAGTCACTGAGGGCTTTGAACAAAGGACTGACATGATCCGACATTTTAATAGGATCATTCTGGTTGCCGCATCGAATAGACTGAAGAGGGTAATGAGTGGAAGCAAAGAGACCAGTTAGGAAGCAATTGCAATAATTCAAACGATAGATGATAGTGGCTTGGACCCGGGTGTTAACAGTGGGAAATAAGAAGTGGTCAGGTTTTATGTGAATCTCCTCTTTCATCTCTGGACTAACGAAACAAGACTGGAGGAGAACATACAATGTCCTCCCCGGACATATGTTTTAACAATTCTCTTTAGATTATCGTGGAGCCCCATGAGAACTTCTAGTGACTCCCTTTTTACAACTACAAACAATGCAAAACAGAAAAAGAAAAATGTGACTCATGTTCAACAAGTCCTCAGCTTCCGTTCCTTGGAGACTGGCTGACCAGTTTGTGGGGAAGCCGGAGAGGAGATTTATGTGCCCAGAAGAGAGGGGAGTAGATGAGTTTGAAGGTCCTGTCCAATAGTGAGATACTGTGATTATTTGATCTGTAGTGATACTGAATATTGTATGTGCAAAGCCTGAAGATTTATTATATATGATAGTGGCATCACTTGTCACTGGAAACAAACACTAATGACCACGGGTGATATTCAAAATATTTTACAACTGACCAAGCCCAGACACTGACCAATGAGAACTGGTGCCAGCTGTAAACAGCTGGCCCAGTCATGCATCCATCTGAGTATGGTTTCTGCTAATCCTTGGATGTCGATCACACCACGATTAGTGGACATGGTTTGACAAAAGTGCATCTCAGTTCAATCCAATTTGATTCAGCAAGTGTAGTGAACACAGATTTTGTGCCTATGTTTGTGTCTGACACTTTGAGAGGAATGTAAGATATGATTCTGAGCTCTAAGAGCTGTTAATTCATTTTAGAAGACTGTGCTTTGCACTCAAGACAAATTGAGAATAATGCAACATGTCATACAATAAAACCTATTTTGCAGTTTCTTGGTTTCCAGCCACCGTACCTCCACCTTAGTAGCTGTGTCCTTCTTGAGGCTTCAGAGTAGTGTACTGAAAGAAGAAACCAAGCTGACTTGCAAGATTTCAGAAAGAGTCGTTGACTTTAGGATGCCTGTTGGCATCATGGGAACAGGAAGTACAATGTCTCAAGCCAGTATTCAACTCACTAACCTAGACAACAGTCATAAAGGGTAAGATCCCTTCTTCAAATTCATGATCCCCTCCTGGTGTAGATGCTTCCCAGTGCTCTAAGAACCAGCGTCCTATCATAAGCCAATGGACAGTGGGCGAGTGGGAGGAAGCTTCAAAGCCAGCCTTTTCACACACTCACCCCCAACTGCTGACAAACCAAACCAAACCTATTGCCGTTGAGTTGATACCGAATGATAGCGACCCTATAGGACAGAGTAGAATTGCCCCATAGAGTTTCCAAGGAGCGGCTGGTGGATTCGAACGGCTGACCTTTTTGGTTAGCAGCTGTAGCTCTTCACTACTATGACTGGCTTCAGGAAAATCTTTATTGAATAGAATCTGATCAAATGTGCTCAAGGCCAGGATATGCATCGTTCATTCAGCACTTGAAGTGATCATCTGGATCAAGGATACAACTACTGTTCAGAATCAACACACCAGGCCAATATAACCAAATGGAGAATTTATAGAATTTTAGTTCATTTGACCCATTTATACTCCAATCATTAAAAGGAGCCTAGAGGCAGAGGAGAGTTATAAAAGCTCCATCCAGAAGGAACACAGAAATTCCAAAGTAAGCTAGCTACAGATTCTGTCCCTTAAACTGGGTGCTCATTATAGCTCAGCCAAATGCCTTTTTTTTTTTTTTTTAGTATCCTCCTCTTCAAACCTGCCTCACTAAGCTGGTGAAGTGCTAGAATATGTGTAGCTGACCATGCTATAATAGACTTCTGCAATAAATCTTTCAGAGCTGGTAAATTTAGAACAACCGAAAGAGTCATGTTATGTCTATACTGCTTATCAACTTGGCGTAAGGGTTAGAGACTTAAAACTGGAAGCTGGATTTTCCCAGAGGGCTGAATTATTTAATTGTCAGCAGTTTTGAGGTTCACAGCAAAGGAGAAATAATGGAAGTATCTGCTTCTAAACGTAAGAGCATCTTCCCAGAAGGTC
>NW_004443962.1:1251680-1253376 GCF_000243295.1 Trichechus manatus latirostris | reverse complement strand
GGCACATATAGCCTTCCCCTCTCCCCAGGGAGATAGCTGCTTTCTGCATTTTATGAAGAACCTGAAGCTCTAGTATGCAGTAGCTCTGGCAAGCAGCAAGATGAAAGCTCAAGCTTGACATTTCTAAAACCCCGGTTTCTCCACTAACTCCAACTACCAGCTCCTTCCTCTTCCTTCCCTTTTTGTTCCAAGCCTCGATTTCCTTCTATGACATTAAGGTACTCCCCCTTGGTGCTCTCCTCTCAAGCTCCCATGACACTGTTTCAGAGCGACCAAGAGGGTCTCCCTGGATGCAGGCGGATTTCACGGGAGGGAGCTGCTGTGAGGTGTGGCAGCTTGGCGTGGCTTTTTCTCCAGCCTTAGCCAAATAGCAGGCCTCCTGTGCCTGGTGGTGCAGTGGTTAAGCGCTGGGCTGCAAACCAAAGAGTCAACAGTTCAAATCCACCAGCCACTCCTTGGAAACCTGTGGGGCAGTTCTACCCTGTCCTATAGGGTCTCTATGAGTCGAAATTGACTCGTTGGCAATGGTTTTTTGGTTTTATGGCCAATGATCAATGGTTAATTAATGAGATGATTCACTTTGCGATTTCACAACAATAAAAGCATTTCAAAGGTTGTGAATAAGCAATCATAAGATGAATGGTAAAAGAAATAATAAAAATAAAATAGAATTGTGGGAAAAAAAAGTGTGTGCGTCCGTGCGTGTGTGCGTGCGTTGTCCTTGAAGCTGTGTCTGTTCCAGTAACAAACATCTGTATTCAGATGGTTTACCCAGCCTGCTGCTGTGATTACTCTAAGATATATCACGTTGTTTGGAGGAGGGGGGTTTTACCCCATGTCAGAGAGGACTGAAGTTTGCTAGGGGAAACTTTCTGATTAGGGGCTGCTTAGCAGCCTAGACCTGGGAGTCACATAGACCTGGCTTTAAATCTTTGTTCTGGTTTTTTAACTGCTGGTTGTGTGATCTTGGACAGCTTACTTAGTCTCTGCAGCCTAATTTCTTCCTGTATAAAAGAAGAATAGCTATACCTACATTCCTATGACGCTGCTAACCAAAAGGTCGACAGTTCAAATCCACCAGCCACTCCTTGGAAACCTATGGGGCAGTTCTATTCTGTCCTATAAGGTCACTATGAGTTGGAATTGAATCCACGGCAACGGTTTTTTTTTTTTTTTAAATGACTATCAGATGAGGTTGTGAGAGTCGAATATATAGCGTGTAGATTAGATAGTGCCAAGTGAGTGATGGCTGTCATCAATGTGCACTGATTTAATTAGGAAAGCCAGGTACTGATAAGCACCCACGTCATTGCCCGATCACACACCCCGAGGTGTCGCAGACACCCTCCCCAGCACGTATCTATTGAAATCGTGCTCTTTATAAACTCAGTGGGACACACACTATGGTGGCCACTTCTGCACCTCACAGAGTAGGTACTTCACATCAGCCTAATTCAGCTCCGCTCCACAGCTCGGAGAATAGGTGTAACCTTCAACACCTCCACAGACAACGTGGGCTTCAAATTTGCGGGAAGAGATGAGGGATGGGTTCGTGTAACTGGCTCCTTCTCATTGTTATGGTTTTGCACAACTACTAACTCCTTACATAGATCTTCCCTGAGCACAATATCTCAAAAACCCCTCACCCTACCCATCCCCTTTCCAGTTGCTGTCTGTCTCCTTGGCTTTTTTTTTT
>NW_004443962.1:1248448-1251209 GCF_000243295.1 Trichechus manatus latirostris | reverse complement strand
TGGTTAACAACCCCACAACATGTCAACGCTCTCCTTTCTCGACCTTGGGTTCCCTATTACCAGCTTTCCTGTCCCCTCCTGCCTTCTAGTCCTTGTCCTTGGGCAGTTGTGTCCCATTAGTCTCATTTTGTTTTATGAGCCTGTCTAATCTTTGGCTGAAGGGTGAACCTCAGGAGTGACTTCATTACTGAGCTAAAAGGATGTCCGGGGACCATACTCTCGGGGTTTCTCCAGTGAGGTTGGGATTGTTTTAAAGGTAATATAGGTAGTATGATGCAGCCCTGGTGGCACAGTGGTTAAGAGCTCGGCTGCTAACCAAAAGGTCAGCAGTTCAAATCCACCAGCCACTACTTGGAAACCCCATGGGGGCAGTTCAACTCGACGGCAATGGGGTTTGGTTTTTTGGTTTTTTATAGAAAGTATAAAGGCAGGGTAGCCATTTTACAGGTAAGAAAATGAGGCTCAGCAAAGTTTACTTATCCCAGGTCACGTGGTTAGTAAATAGCAAAGTTAAGGCCCAAACTTGGGTCTATAGAATTCCATAGTTAATGTTCTTAACTACCAACCAACCAGGTGCCATCAAGTCAATTCCGACTCATGGGGACCCCATGTGAGCAGATGAGAACTGTGCATATCACCAGGCTTTTCTTTTGAGGTACCTCTGGGTGGGTTCAAACCACCAACCTTTCGGTTAGTCGGTGGGCACTTACCGATTTGTACCACCCCGGGGCTTCTGTTCTTAAACAGTATGTTTGAATTTAGAGCTAAAGGAAACCTAGTCCATCCCACTCCTTGGAGTTGGAACATGGTTGGCTAATCTAAATGCCTTGATGTTTACTGTGGTCTGTTTAACGTTTTCAAGTCCCTGGTGGTGCAAATGGTTAACGCACTTGGCTGCTAACTGAAAGATTGGTAGTTCAAGTCCACCCACAGGCACCTTGGAAGAAAAGCCTAGCTATCTACCCCTGAAAAATCAGCTATTGAGAACCCTATGGAGCACAGTTCTACTCTGACACACACGAGTTCTCCATGAGTCGGAGTCGGTGCCACAGCAAGAGGTTTTTTATTTAGCATTTAGAAAGAATCTGCTATTTACTGTGCCGTGTGCTCTAGGGCACCACCTCACCTGGGTCTTCTTAGAAATGCAGAGTCTCAGGTTCTACTTCCACCTACTGGTGCAGATCTGCATTTTAACAGAATCCTCGGGAGATTAGTACGCGTGAGATGTGTATGTTTGAGAAGCCCTGCTCTGTGAGGGATATCAAGACCAAACAATCCAGTGCCCCCACTGATGAACAGACCAGGGCCTCTGCTTTCAGAGTAGCTTATACTCCAGAGGGGGGAATAGTTAACCACGTAAAATGCTTATCACAGTCCCTAGCACTTAGTAAACATTAGGAACTATTACGATCTACACAAGGAATAAAATCGCAGCCAGAAAGAAGGGCTAAATGTAGCTGCTGAGGGTGAAGACGCATCCTCTCGGCCCTAGAAAGTATAAAATATTCCCTTTCAATAATGCCTAGGCAATGCAGCTTGTTTTTTTCTGTTTTCATGATTTTGTGGTGGTGTTAGTATCTGGTGGAGAGAGGAATGTCAGGCTTTTCTAACTATAGTTGGTTAGATTGCTATAATACACTTTAAACCATAGCAAATCTGCAATCCTGCAGTGATGAGTGTTGCCAGGGAAGATTGATGTTTTACTACAAATCACAGCAGCTCTGTTGCGTTTCCAGGGAAGTTATGTGTGGTCAATTTTAGCACAACTTGAAGCTGCTAATGTTCTTACAATGGGGAACAAAGTGTTGCCTGTTTTCTAGTACCTTCGCTCCAGACATAGTCAACCTTCGTTGCCCACCTTACTGTTTATGGACACACACACACTAAAGAAAATGCATTCCATGACTCCAGGGTAGCCTAAAGGTATGCCATCCCTCCCCCCATGGTTTGCATCAAAATGCCAGGATGCCATCCTACTGAGGCCTCTCATTTCCTTGTTGTAAGCTGGGTTTGAGTTGGAGGTGAATTCAGCACTTTAATCGGTACATTTGTTTTCTGCTTTGTCATACGCACATTTCTGGCAAGTCTAGCCAGGGCGCTGTTTGCAGAGAAAATCTCCCTGTGCCTGGAATGCAGAGCAGCCTGTTTCTCAGATTTCTCTTCTCTTTCTCGCTCATCACAGCCACCCTTTCCGTTTGTCCCCAGCTCTATGCAGACTATAATTATGTACATTTCCTTCCATGCAGCTTATAATTGTATAACATTTCTACATCCAGGATGAATGCAATTCATCCAATTTCCTCCCTTTTTCTCCTTTGGGACTCAAGCTGTTGCCTTGTTCTTTCTCATGGATTCACATGCCACAGCACAATCAAATGCAAATACAATAGGTCGCACCTGACTTACGCATTTAAATCACCTGCCAGGGTGCTAATAGGTACAGACAATTTCTTAGTGCAGCCGTTGATGCTGAATGGTACCAGCACTGCGATAACATGACTGCATCTGCTTTTTCTGGAATCCGCTCTGGTTTGGTGGGTGAACGATTCAACACAATCGTGAGGATCCAGCGGGGGTGAGCAATAGATCTTCACCCAGCGTCTTTCTTAATGTTTAAATCTTAATGGTCCCAGCACATCCTTTGCCCTTCTAGAGAATTGGGGTGGAGGTGGAAACTGGCACTTATTGGATGCTTTCAATGCTCAAGGCCCTGGCCTGGGCACTTTCTATGTACATTCTTATTTGTACATGTATTTTTACT
>NW_004443962.1:1234591-1247836 GCF_000243295.1 Trichechus manatus latirostris | reverse complement strand
CTTGAACGCTAGCATTGCAGTAACACTGCAGTCGATCTGATAACCGAGGCGGCTGCGAAGTGACTAAGGGGCGGGTAGCGTACACAGCGTGGACACGCTGGACGAAGGGATGGTTCATCTCCTGGGCAGGTTGGGGCAGGATAGAGTGAGAATTCATCACGCTCCTCAGAATGGCACGCAACTTAAAACTTATGAATTGTTTATTTCTGGAATTTTCCATTTCATATTTTAAAATGGGAATTTAAAATATTAAATGGAAACATTTTAAGCTGTGGAAATATTTTAAACCATGGAAAGTGAAACTGTGGATAAGGGGGGACTACTGTACTGCTGATTAAGTGGGTGTCACAGAGTTTATTTTTACATTATTCTAAGTGGTCACTGTCAAACTGTTGTGGCGAAACAAAAAAAAAATTTTTTTTTTGGTAAACTAGGTGTTTTCTGCAATTTGTGAGCAATACATTTCAGGCCCAGTTGTATTTTAAGAATCTTTTAGTTCACTGTAAGCCCTCATAGTATTATCAATCTGGTCTTCATTACGTAGTCAGTAAATAATTCTGGTGAGTAAGACAAAAAGATCAGGTTCTAGCCCCGGACTTGCCACTTGTTTGTTGTGTATCCTTGGAAAGGCCACATGGCACCTCTGATAGTCAGCTACTTTATCTGTAAAATGTTGCAGTACATTTGCCCTATTTACCTCACGTAATTGTTTTGAGTATTGAACAATGAGGTAATGAATATGAAAAGCATTGGAAACCATAGGAACACGTAGAAATGTTTCATTGTAAGTCATTAGGGGTTTGCCAGGCCCTGCTATGAGGGTTAGACGCTGCACTGTGGTGGCTCCGTGAACTTTCTTGCCCTTAAAGAACTTGAAGACAAAGAATAGAGTCATTGAGCTGAGCAGTGACTTTATAATAATTGTTTTGCTCCTTCCCATACCCGTTGCCGTCAAGTCGATTCCTTCAGTACCATGCAAAGTTGATTCTCAAGTGGAGTAAGCATCTTTTGCATTTTCTGATATTTTATAACTCACATTTAAGGGTTTTTTAAATGAACCTTACTTTACTGTGTCTTGCATTCAACTTGCCGGATTGTTACAGTGGAAAATACCTTCTTAACCACCGAGGCCAACCTCAAATCCCACCACTCACTAGGAATTTTTAACTTCCTTGTCTTATTCCTTGCAATGATTCTTCAAGTGTGGTCTCTGAACCACCAGCATCACCCTGGCATCTTCTGGGAACTTGTTAGAAATGCAAATTCTTGAGCTCCACCCCAGACCTACTGAATCAACTACTCTGTGGTAGGACTCAGCAATCTGTGTTTTAACAAGCCCTTCAGGAGGTTTTCATGCATGTTCAAGCGTAAAACCACTGCTGTACTAAATCTTCAAAGGTGTGAGTCAGAAGTTGTGAACTGAAAAGTTTATGGAAGCCCGGGAGAGCGCATGAATGAGGGAAGGGTCTGGGATAAGATTATAAGGAGACAGGGTATCCTTTTTAATGAGAGTAACTGCTTATTATTTCAGCCATTGGTTGCAATATAGGAATGTGAAGTTAAGTCCAAATAAAATTTCCCCGAAGTGCAAAACATGACCGTCTTACAAATATGTAGTGAACACATGCCAAAGATTAATTTAACTCATTAATAAGAAATCAGCAAGATGATAAAGCTGCTTTAAAGGAGAAAATGAGAAGCTAGTATATGTAAAGTTAATAGAAGAAAGAATGATGAAATAGGATTAAGTTAGTTACAAAACTGGTTACTACCCTACCGGGCAATAAAACCTTTGGGGTTATATTTTCTGCTGGATAAAAATAGTTTTCAACCAATCAACCTTTACAAGTTACCATCTGCCTTTACAGAGCTTTGGACCTAATCAGTAGTAAACAGTAAGTTAAACAGTCTTTTACCCTTGGAGTCGAGGGCCTAGATTGTGTAGGGTCTAGACAAGTACATAACTCTCAGGCTGACTTATTAGACAATGCTGTAATATGACTGAAAGGGTATGCAGTAATCTTTGGCCTTGTTTCCAAGGTTCGGCTAGCTTTTTCTAAAGCAAGTTTGGCACACCTTCCATTTTTAAAAGGAAACTGAAAAATCAGGATTTATATGTGAAAATTTTCCGTGAATAAATATAGGTTAAATAAAACATGCTTGAGGACTGATCACTGTGAGTTACAACCTTGCAACCCAGGTATAAATCACTATGGAGTTTGCCAGGCCCCAAAATATTCTATTCATCATTGGATGCCACTCATTCTATTCACTTTCTCCTTTGTGACCAGGTAAGCTCACTGTATTTTATTATTAAAGCCTATTATCCAGCTTTTGAAGGCACAGCTAACTGGACAGTCCCTTGTTCAAATGCCTTTACCAGATACTTCAGGCCTCAGCTTCCCTGTACTCTTTAGAAAATTTCGCAGCTTTGTTTTCTTGCACTTTGCCATCTCTCGTAACTTCAACTTGAGAGACAAGCTACTTACCCTAGCTATACTTAAGGAAGTACAGGCAAGATTGAGAACGAACTTAGTGTTTAGGCAAAGTAAAACCAAAACCATTTAAATCCTTATTACAGTATTTTTAGGTCGAGGGATAGGATTTGAGGGTATTATAAAAAGAGGATTTTTTTTTTTTCTGCTTTTTTCCTTGTTGTTCCAGAACCTTCCACCCATTGAACCAGTATCTTTCATGCCTCAGAGGGAGGGCAGATACAACCCAGAATGAAGAAATAGCTCTCAGCTGTGAGCTTCAAAATAGGCTTTTAAAAGTGCACAAGGGAGAAAATTATCTGGAAACCCAATGCTGGGTTCTTGTAAGGTTTTTTTTTTTTTTTTTTCCCCATTTCCTAAAGACTGACTTTGCATATAAAGAGCCAAAGTTTGGTGGACTCCTACTTTAGAGATTATTCATTCATTTACATATTAATTCACTCATTCTACAATTATTTTCTGAATACCTATAATGTACCGGGCACTGGGTATACAGTAGCAAACAAAAAGTACCTGTTCTCATGGGGTTTGGGACATTCTGATGGGTGTAATTAGAAAATGAATACATCAGCAAGGAAGCAATACAGTGCCAGGTGGTGATAAGTGCCATGGGAGAGAAAGGCAGAGAGAAGACTGAGTATTGCAGAGGGAGTGGGGTTGCTCTTTCATATACGACTGTAAGGGAAGGAAAGTCTCTCTGATGTGTGACGATTGATCAGACCTGAAAGCATGCAGATATCTGGGGTCTGAGCAAAGGGGGCAGCTTGTACAAAGGCCTGAGGCAGGAGTTGGCTGAAGAAGAGTTTCAGAGCGAAGGACAGATTACATGGGGCTTCACAGGTCAATGTTAGAACTTTGGATTTCACTCTGAGTGAAGGGGAAGCCAGTGGAGGCTTTTGTGGAACCCGAGAGTGGTGTTTTGTAATTTACATTTGAAAGAGATCACTATGGTGGCTGTTCTGAATACAGATGTAGAGAAGCAGAGGCAGAAGCAGTGGAATCAGTGAAAAGGCCATTCAGTAACACAGGCGATAGATGATGGTAGTTCAGATCATCATGGTAGTGGTGGAGGAGTGAGGACTTGTCAGCTTCTCAGTGTATTCTAAAGAGTGAGTAGTACCATAAGACATCAAAGGAGACAAGATTCCAACTAATGGCAGGAAGGAACAATTTGGAGGAGAAATGAGTTTAGCTGAAATGCGCTAGGTTTCCAAGAAATGCCCAGCACCCTTTGCCCTGTGCTTCAGGTCAAGCTCGGGAGATCTGGGAAGATGGGAGCCTTTGGGTAAATTTAAGAAGGTTTTGGAACAAGTTGCTCCAAAGGAGGTGCTAGGATGCTAGGATGGTGGAGAAGCCACTGCTGGGTAAGGAGCCTGGGACTATGGACAAGAGGGCCACCTCTCAGGCTCTTACCCACCCTGCATGATGAGCAACCAAAAGTTTCTCGTTACCTTCAGAAGGCAACAAACGATGGTGGGATGAAAGAAAGCCAACAGATCAGAAAGGTCTGTGGCAAGGACCAGGGGGACACGGTGTCCATATACCTTTTTACCAGGGTCCATGGCAGGGTCACAGAGATTGATGGTAGCAGATGAAGTGGGATTAGATTCCAACATACACGGGCAAGAATTTTGAACTATATTCCACAGGATGCTAGCAAAAACAAGATTGGTTAACGGGGACAGGAATCTCCTCTCCCAAAAGGAGAACTTACCCTAAAAGACTTTTGTCTACAGTATGCAAGCTTCCACAACAATAAGACAGCACCATTGAAACAACAAATCCAAACAAAACTCCTGTTCACTCTACAGGGTTGAGTTGAAGGAGGAGAGTTATAATTCTGGGGTTTTGAACCAAGAAAGGGTATCCAAGTATCCAAAGTTATTTGTCCTTAAAGGGCTTTTTTTTTTTTTTAAATTGTTGGTTTATTCTCCTGCTTAATTTATTTTTATTGTCTATATAACTTCTCTCAAAACCAGAGCACAAAAAGTAATAACTTAGTCTGTCTTATAAATTTTTCTGGATAAACCATTGAGATTAGATACTGTAGCAAGAAAGTGCTAATGGGTTCCAGTTTTATTTGTGATAGTAACAGTCTTAAATAGAAAATCCAGAGATTGAGTTCTAGTCCCAGCTTCCTCTCCACCCACCCCCACATACCCATCTTCCTTCAAGGTCTTGGATTTTCCATCTATAAAGTGAAGAGCTTATGTCGAAAATCATTGTTATAATTCCTTTAAATCTGAAGATAAAGGATTTTCTGGCTACTGCAACGTAAATATTTTTCCCCTGCTCCAGTATCTGGCACAGTGCCTTGCTCATATTGGGTTCTAAATTACTATTTATCTTAGAAATGAATGATGAATGGTGGTCTAAGCCCATTGGCCCTGGTCTCAATCCCTGTTGAGTGATGGTAATAAGGTGGATTAAGCTGGGAGCCTTGGCCTTCTTGTTATAACTCCTTTCCCTCAGTGCCACCACCTAGCTCCTTTTTGATTTAGTCCCTTATAATACGTGATGAACACATTGAACTCTTCCATTCCTTCTCTTTTCTTTCACTGTCAGCTATACTACAGGCATTAAAACTGAGACCTGAACATGTCCGAAAGTGAAAGATCCTCTGGTGATGGCAAATTTAGACTCTATTTTTTTACTGTATCTGAAAGAGCCTAACTAGTCACCTAAAGGGCCATCTAGAAAATTCCAATCCCCGGGATTACTCAAGTCATGCACAGAATTTCTTTTCTTTCAGAAATGTTCTAGCATTGGTCTGACTGGGCCTGCGAAAGAATCTGGTTCTGTCTGGTCTTTACAGATGTCGCCTTCATGCTGACTTTATCTCCCCAAATTAAGTGGAGTTCTCCCACTCACACTGAGTGTATTCTAAAGCTAGGGAGGAAGGTACAAGAATAGAAAATGCAGAGAGAGAGAGAGAGAGGAAATCCAGTTGAGTGGAGGAAGACAAGCCCTCTTAAAAAGACTTATAGATGGGCTGGTGTTTTGTAAGGAGGTCATGTGGAGGGGAAAAGTTTGAGATGGAAAGAAGGGTAAAAGCCAAGTGTGTGAAAGTGGGAGGAGGAAGAGCTAGGTTGACATAGGGAATAGCAAGTAATCAAGTCATCAGTTAGGCTGGAGCCTGCACTCTTATCAACCCAGAACCATAAGTTGATGGTGTCATTTTTAGGAAGTTTTAGAATCCAAGGCCAAGAAGTCTGTATTTCATACAGTCAATAATTCAAGAAAATGTGGCAAGAGACGTGTGATTATCTGCTAGATGTGTGGTGCAGAACGTAGAGGAACATGAGTAATTATGCCCCATACCTCCTTCTATCTTTGGCCTTCAAGCAAAAGGAAATGATTTGTTCTAAAGATGGACGTGTAAATGATTTTTCACAAATTTTGAGCAGCCCATGACTTCTGTGAGCTTTTTGATTTGGAATGAATGCATGTCTTCATTATTCCATTTCTTTGTACCACCGGGGAGGAAAAAAAGTCCTACTAAAAAGGAAAACCTTCAAATGTTTATAAACATTCTTGAATTCTTCACAGTTCTTATTGACATATGAACACACATTTTGATTAAGGATAAATGAATTAGAATTGTAGTAATTTAATTTCCTGAGGCCTACCTGTATTTTCTGAATGAATTAACTCATCAACAAAGTACCAACAATGAGCAAGGCAGATTGGGTTTTTTAAATCTTTTTTTTAATGGTTTCCGACTTCTCTATCTATGTTCTGAATCCATACACTTCCCTGGTTCTCGACACATCCTGGTTTCATAATAAATCACTAGGGTCTCTGTCCTGTAAAACCTATTCCGTAATTTATACATGAGCTGGGGATCTGTGGTTTGAGTTTTAGAATGAGTACAGTGGTAGGGTGGAAGGATGGCCTTGGAGACAGATGAACCAGGGTCAGAATCCCTCCTCACCACTTAGTAGCCCAGTGGCCTTGCCAATGTTTAAAACTCTTTTAAGATCATTTTTCACACCTGTGTAGTAATAAAAACAATACCAAACTCTGACCTGTAGAGATGAGAAATGAGAGGTTGTCTGAGTGTCCTGGTACATGGTAGGTGATTAACAATGTCTCCTTTCCTTCTCCCCCTTCCCTTTCCTTCCCTCTACTCCTTTCCTTCCTGTCTCCTCTCTTCTCCCCCCCTTCTTTCCTTCCCTTCCTTTCCCCTCCTTTTCCTCCATAAAATGTATTACTTGCTTGTTCAGCCCTTTTCCTAAAAACTTTCATTTTTTCCAAAAAGTCCACCTACAGTGTGACCTTCGGGAAGTAAGTTCTGTCCTCTGGGTCTTGGTCACTCTGTCTGTAATGTGAGAAGACTAAAGATGATATCTGAGAGACCTTGCTTCTATCATTGTCATTCAGTGAGTCTGGGAGATCTCACCTGCTCCTGGCTCAGCTCTTCCTGGCTGTCCATTCCCTCCCTCCGTCACATGTACCCGATTGCATTTCAGTGTAACTTACATAATAGATGCCCTGTATCACATGCACCGGCCTGCTGATAAGACTTAAGCTTAGAACTAGGCTAATAGCGTTTGCTGAGAGCTATCTATAGAGCAATCAGTGTTTTTCCTCTTGTTCGCTTTCTTTTTTTCATTTCAAAATGTTATGATTCGGAAGTCTCTGGCAATGTTGTATCTTCCAAAATTTTAGCACCACTTGCTTGTATTAAAAGTTTCTTTATTACCCAATCCTGTGTCAATTATATTAGCTTCAAAAGTAAACCCCTAGGACCATTATAGCTGATTTGTATGCTTTAAACACAACGATTGTATAGCTGAGCTTTGAAAATAGGAAAATGAAACATGAAATTCTTGACCCTGGTACCAGGTTGATACGGAGTTTCAGGGACCTCTATCCCACCACTTGGGGTCTTAGCACTTGTGTATGAAAAGAGTGTAATATCAGATCTCAAGAGGTGATCACAAATGCATACAACTCCTAGTAAGGTAAAATGATAATGTATTTCACATTTTTTAATTCCTAGAACACACACTAGGAATTACTTACTGAGTTCTGCAGAAGGAGAAATCCCAAGGAGTCCACTATGTTTTAATGTAGTGGAAAGCGCCCTGAACTCAAATCAGAAGACCTGAGTGTGAGGATCTTTCTGTCTATGCAGCCTCAAAGAAGTTACCTCTCTGAGCTTTAATAACTTCATATATAAAGTGGGGATGGTAACCTCAAATCCTAGAATGTTGCATGAAGTAAAAGAGTTGATATATGTAAAATAACACTGTAAAATCTAAAACGCATAAGTTGGCATGATTATCAAATAACTTTGATTTTTTGTGTTCATAGTAACACCATTGTTATTATTTTAATTTTCATTATGTGATACCACATGCTGTATTCCTTAATATGTCACTGTTTGAAAAATGCTATAAAATCCAAGGAAATCATAGAGGCCTAAAGGAAAGCTGTAAAAATCACTACTGTAATAACTAAATGAGAGAGCTAAAAAAAACTCATTGCCATCAAGTCGATTCCGACTCATAGAGACCCTATAGGACAGAGTAGAACTGCCCCATAGGGTTTCTAAGGAGCACCTGGTGGATTTGAACTGCTGACCTTTTGGTTAGCAGCCAATGCTCTTAACCACTACACCACCAAGATTTCCAGAGAGCTAAAAGGGAGGGCAAAAATAAGTTTATTACATACATTCTTCAGCCACGTACAATGAAGGTGGAACCCAAGGTTTTAGGATTGGAAATTCTTTCTCTTCCCTCATATATGCAAGGGTATCTTGAGTTTATTTTGTGCATGAAATTATCCCTTTGTCATTATACCTAAGCACAGAGCTGATTTTGCCATCCTCATTGTTGCAATATTGAAATACATCCATATTCAGCTGTTCCAAGTCCCTTCTATCCACTACCACCCCAGTCTCGCCAGAAACTGCCCCCTTCTCCAACCCTCCACAGTGCAGGAACTAAATGTGCTAACTCCTATAAGGGCTGGGGCCTCCAGAAACTTCCTTGAATACAAATGACATCCATTCTGACTGATTAATGCCCCTGCAGAACTGATTAGGAACCATTTTGGATACCATTCTTGCGAAGTTCTATATTGCAGGTTAAGGAGCTCCATTACCATCAGAAGGTATTATCTTTTCATTGTGAGAAGTGTTAGATGAGAGGCGCCCCTGGGGAACCGATCAGGAACCATTTTGAATGTTTTTCTTGCCTAAGTTCTATATTGATGGTTGAGGGGCTCCATTACTACCAGAAGATAATTATCTTTTCATTGAGAGAAGAACCAGGAGACAAGATACGAGCAGCACTTTCCTTTCGAGTGTCTGGCTGCCATTAATCTTAAAGATCTAATGCGATTCTGCAGTTGATTTAGACCTGGAGTTTTTAAGTTAGGATTTGTGCCTCCAGAAATTAGACGAGATATTGTGTGTGTAGGGCCCTGGTGGCGCAGTGGTTATGAGCTATGGCTGCTAACCAAAAGTCAACAGTTCAAATCCACCAGCTGCTCCTTGGAAGCCCTATGGGGCAGTTCTACTCTGTCCTTTCGGGTCATTATGCGTCAGAATTGACTCGACGGCAACAGGTTTTTTTTTTTTTTTTTGTGTGTGTGTGTGACTCTAAAATGTTTAAGAATCATCATCTTAGACTCTTTCTGAAATAATAAATTGTTTGATTGATAGAGACAAAGTATGGCAATTTGAACAAATGGAAACTGTACTAACAAGAAGTACAGTTGTCAACATTTTAGCAGAAAGACTTTTAACAGGAAGTGAATGATTTAAAAAGAAGTGAAGATGAGTTTAGTCTTGTCTGCAGCTGGACACATATACTTTTCCAACAAAACCAATGTATCTCTGTGGAGTTACCCAGACTCGCACTTACATGCACTACAGTTTCTCTACTTCTGAAATGAGACAATGAAAATTTACTCTTTGACACCTGCATCTGGAGGCAAATAGAGCCCTATGTGCTGACTTCTCACTCCCTGTCCAGTCCTGGTGAAGTTAGATTGCAACAGAGAATATGTTCGAAGCAATCAAGCTCTTGCTGGTGATATCAAACGCAACTTTGTGAGCACCTTTCTGAATGAATTAATAATAATAATAATAAGATCAATAACAGCATCTAGCTGAAAAACTACCATTTATTGAGACTTCACCATACTGGGGACTATGCCAAGTCCTTGTTTACATAAATTCATTTAATCTTTACAACAACCAGTTAGATGAATGTTATTATTCTTTGTTTATAGATGAGTCCCTGGGTTTTGCCAGGGTGGTGAAAATGGTTAATGTGCTAGGCTACTAACCAAAAGGTTAGAGGTTGGACTCCACCCAGAGGCACCTCAGAAGAATGGCCTGGTGATCTACTTCCGAAAAATCAGCCATTGAAAACCCTGTGGAGCCCAGTTCTACTCTGACACACATGGGATCACCATGAATTGGAATTGACTCTACGGCAACTGGTTGGTTTGTATGTAGATGAGAAAAATGGGGTTCTAGAGAAGTTAAGCCCTTTAAATTTACAAAGCTAGTAAATAACACAGCCAGGAATCCAGTGCAGGCCCATCTGTCTGCCTCAGTATTCCAACTGATCCGGGTAATTCTCACATCAATTTTAGAGGCCTTTCCATGCTATCAAGGAGCCATGGTGGTGCAATGGATAAGCACTAGGCTGCTAACTAAATTGGTCAGTGGTTGGAACTCACCAGCGGCTCCTCAGGAGAAAAGACCTGACGTTCTACTCCTGTAAAGATTGCGGCCTAGGAAACCCTATGGGGCAATTCTACTCTGTCATATACAGTTACTATGAGTCAGAATCAACTTGGCCACACACAACGACAACAACATCCACTATTAATCTGTTTGTTAACCATACCTGTTTCATCTGAGTTATCCACAACCCCTGCCCTCAGTATATCGCAAATTCTTAGTAGGCAATGATTGCATACCTCTTCATTCCATTTTTGTATAATGCCTTTTCATACATGCAATTGGTAGATTTTTATGTGCAGTAATGATGATAATCTTTTTTCTTTTATGGGCTACTTTCCAGTTTCAAGCTCTTTTCTTTTGATAAATTAAGCCCAATACAATATTTTTCTTCTCATATATTAATACTACTACTACTACTACTACATGTTCTCTTCTCTACCTCTTCGTAATGTTGATAGAGTTCAATTAAATATATATAAATATATTCCACTAAAAAGAAATAATTGCCTAGTTTCAATCAGTGAAGCCTAACTCTTAGACATAATATTACATCTCAGTAAGTACAATTAATCCTCTTCCCTGACTCCATATAAGACAATTGGTGATTGTCTCTAGTCTTTCACCTACAGTGGAATCTACTGTTATTATCTGGCAGGCTGGGGAGACGGGTCAGAGAGGGTACTATGTGGAGTTCATGGAAGGCAGGGCAAAGCTGAGCAGGAAATGACGGGCAACCCCTTTTCAGAAAGTGAGGAGGTGAAGAATGGGTCCCAGACTCCCCAGAATTCTACAGACCAATCGCCGTTGCTGGCCGGACCTAGAATAACCTGTTGTCATTGTTGTTGTGCTGTGTGCCATCAAGTCGATTCTGACACGTAGTGACCCTATATGATAGAGTAAACTGCCCCATAGGGTTTCCTAGACGGTAATCTTTATGGGAGCAGATCACCAGGTCTTTCTCCCGAGGAGCTGTTAAGTGGGTTTGAACGGCCAACCATTGGAGTTAGCAGTGGAGCTCTTAACCATTGTGCCACCAGGGATCCTTTAGAATACCCTACAGACATGTAATTGTGAGGAGGAAAATTGCCACCTGGTGGTGCCAAACCCCAGCTGAGAGAATCATTCAACTCCATGATTCCATGGTAGGTCAGTTTGGAAGTCCTATGTATTTCTAAAGAAGATTATGAGCTTAGTCTTTTTTTTTTTTTTTCTTTTTTCTTTTTTCTTAAGTCAGAAGATCCTTGTTCTTCAGAGCAGCTTAGCAGGCTTTCTGAAGCTAGTCAGACCAGGATTTAAATTACCAGAGGAAAAGATAAAATGATTCCAGAAAACAGGTTTTTAAGGCCTCTAAAACAAGCTAAATTGAAATTCAGGGTTAGGAGGTAATATCTGTGTAAATTGGCCAGTAACGCCTTCTGTAGACACCTGCCCAAGTGTGGGGGTTCCCAGCAAGGACAGCTGGGGTGGCCAAGGCTATGGCCTGCCTCTTCAGTTTTAGTTAAGATGGAGTCAGAGGGTCCAAAAGTGAAGGTTTTTTTAATTTTGTTTTTTCCCTGAGCCATTTAAGAAAGAGTTAGATTTGGCATCTTCAAACTCAAAACTGCTTCGTCTGTTATAGTCTGTTTCTGCTGATACCTGGGACGTGGTATCCTACAGTTTTTGAAATAGTTCTTACCATTTCAGAAGGGCTAAAAAGTGCCACTAAAATAAATCAAAGATGGGCAAAAGATTTGGCAAAATTTTGGCCAAAAATCTCATTGCCAGTTTGTGCTTTCAGGACCAACCACGTTGGCAATAGTAAAAGAAGATCATGTTGTGAAGATGCTTTGAAAAGTATAATTTATTTAAGCAATCATTAAAATCACAGTTTTATCAATCGGCGTTTAAATCATGAAACCATTAGTATGTGGCACCTTATATCCCGTGTACCTTCTATGTTTTCCACACTCTACTAGGCCCCGTGAAAGACGTGATAGAAGTAAGACGAGAATGATGTTCACCAGTGAGTTGGAGAGAAGTTAAAAACGCATGATTATTTGTGGCAGTGTATAATCAGTGGGCAAACTGAATATCGTTTAACAATGTGTAAAATAAAGAATTAGGAACGGAAGACATTAATGTGAACTAGCTCATCAAAGTCAGCTTCATGGAGGCGTTGAGACATGAGCTCAGGCCTTGAAGGGAAGGTAAAGTGGTTGAAAGAGGGAGGAATAGATAAAATCTCACCCACGTCAGGCTGTGTGTGAGGAGAGGGGAGGAAAGGAGAAACAAGATGCACCAATTACAGAGTCAGAAATGAAGAGTGTAGAACCTGCATGCTTGTGTTGACGCTCAGGATGGCAAGAAGGAAGAGAGAGTGAGGGGGTTGACCTGGGGTCGTGGGTATCCATTGGGAGCTCAGACAGGGAGGGAGCCAGTGAAGCTTGGAAATCACCAGAGGCCTCTGAATCGACTTCATTCATCTTCAGCATGATCCTGGCCCACTTCAGACTTCTCTAATTTGTGCTCACAAGGACAATGACAGGGTTTCTTACACAGTGGAACCTATGAGAGCTGAACCTGCCTTGGTTTTCCAGGTCTCGCAAGTTTTCCACCTTTAACAGGATGCAGCCTTACCACTTTTCTATTGCTGTGATAGATTTCCACCTTACATAGGTTCTGGCCTTTCCAGGTTTTACTGTCCTATTAATGGAAGCTTTTTCCCCCCCATCTTCTAATCACCAACCACCAGGTCTAAGATTCTGTGTTCTTTCATGTACACTTAGGCCATCTTAGTTCCAGATCTTTAGGAATGTTCGCCCTCCTTTCTAACATGACATACGAAATCTGCTCTGTCGCAGCGGTGACGGTTGTCGGGACAGCGGAGACAGTAACCAAACACAACTCTTACAGAGAAGTGGAGCCAGGAGGGTCACTCTGAGGAGTCGACCCTGGCTTCAGTCCCAGGAGTTTATTTATAGTCAATACAGCAAGCAGTGAAGCAAATAACAGAACAATGGGCTTTGGGTGTGGGCAAGGGAGAAGGAATTCAGGTAAACAAGC
>NW_004443962.1:1227495-1234291 GCF_000243295.1 Trichechus manatus latirostris | reverse complement strand
GTAAGAATAAGTGAACATGATATTGACATAACTTTAAGAAGGTAAATCCTTCCCTTTTACAGGCCAATTACTCCCATTTGTATTTATGGTATGTACTTTGGAAGGAGATTAAAAATAAAGCATAATTTAAAAAAAAATTTAATAGTCTATGGCTGATCTGCTAGAAGGTTAAAAATAACTTTATAGAGATTCTAAATACACAGCTATCATTATTTTTAAAAGCTGAAAGCTATTTTTAAAGCTGTCACAATTTGAGTAATACTGAAAGAAAATGGCAGAAATTAATGCAGAAGTGAACTATGTTGAACTCAGTTTAATATCTGCATAGTTGTTCTAGATAGCTCCTTCCTAGTCAAGAGTTTGGATAGACTCTGGTTTTACTGGGCCTGGCATTCTTTTATTTGTCCACAAATCCTAAACAAGTACAAATGTAGCAGAAATATTGTCAAGGACTAGAACATTAGGTCCATCAGAACATCTGAATACCCCCAAAAGAGTAAGGCACTGATAGTTTTAGGCACTTTTATATCCGTTCATAATCTTTTAAGTATTTCAACACGATGATATTTTAAGATGAATGTGCCCATCACTTTGAAGGATTAAGCATTTAGCATGCCATTTAGATTCTGAAAGATGTGGGGAAATTTTGAATGATGGTGTACTTAGATGGATTAAGAAACCATCCTGGCACTTGGATTCTGAAGGATGGAAGATTTTGAATTTCTCTAAAATGTTTTCATTTACATTTTAAGGGAAATCTTCAAAGGCAACAGCAACATATACAACTTTTGTCTTTTTTTCCACTTGCAAAAGAGATAGATGTTTATGGAAGAAAACCTGGAAATCCAGAAAAATGACGAGACAGGAATAAAATAATTTGTTGACTCTTTCCATAAATGTGTTTTTAAGTATGAACCATGCACCATCACAGTGTGTTATGCGGGTACCATAGATTTCAGCAACACAGCTATAGTGAAGGTCTCCAAGATGCTTATTATCTTGGGCCTAAGTAAACTAGACCTTGAAATAAAGTGTGAGAAGTGGTATGATGAGCAAAACACAGGAGGTGGTAGTGCACAGCAGGGCCATCCGACAAGGTGGAGGCTAGGTGGGCTGCTAGTGAGATCTCAGTGGACGCCTACAGAGTGAGCATGAATTCTGTAAGTGAAAGAGTGGCAGGAGTTGAGTGTTTCAGCGTCCAGGGGACAGAACATTTGAAGACCTTGATTAGCGATAACATGACAAAGCCAAGGAATTTTTAAATGTCCAATTGTCCAGAGTTAACATTCTTGACATTTTTGCATATATTATTCCTGTCTCTTTTTAAAGATGCTCTGAAACATATTTGTAACCCACTTGGATTATATAGTTTTCTACCTACTTTCTTCATTTAATAATTACCGAATAATAAATTGCGTCTATCGGTGCACATCACTGAAATTCTGTGTAATTTCTAGTGGCAACATAGTAATCTATGTAATTATAATTTTACAATTAACAGAGCTCTCATGGGATATATTGTCACTAATTTTTTCCTATTATAAAAAGAGAAAGTTGTGATAGACCTTTTACGTATATTTCTGACTTTTCCCTTAGTATCAAATGTACTGTTCAAAAGATACGCAGGTTTTAAGGCTTTCCGAATGTATATTAAATAAGCAACCCCATCCCAAATTAAACAGTCACCAGCACGGGTTAGTGTTACTTATAAATCTTTTTTGAGAGGCATTTTTAGAAAAGTGTTACATGTGAGACAAACGAATTGCCCTCAGCAGGCTTAAACTGACTTGGAGTCATTTCCCAAGGCACGTCCCCTTAGCACGGCCTATCCTATGGTTCAGTGATCTCTAGCTGTTGCCTAAAAAATCCTTGAGTTGGACTTCATGGAAAGCTTGAAGCAGTTTTAGTCTCTGATCTTGTTTAAAAAACAAAACAAGGGTTATGATAATATTTGCAAAAAGCAGAAATCTTGACTTCAAATCAACAAATTCCAGTAGCTTGCACTAATACCATGCATCGTGACCACTTCTGCAGCCAGGGAGACAACACACTGTTTGGAACTTGAAATGGTTCATTGCATAAGATCTTGCATAAAGTGCCTTTGCTAAAGTAAGTAAATAAAGAAGTGGGCTACAACATTGAATGTCCCAAATTTTTTTTAAAAAAGAAGAAAAAGAAAGAAAAGAAAAAACAAACACTGAATTGAAAGTCAGAAGACCCAGTGTTGACTTTCCTTCCATCCCCAGAGGTCAGGGAGCATGATCTGTCATCTCTGTATCTATTGCTATGAGACAGCCCAGCAAATGGCACTCAGTAAAACTCAGGCGAATGAATGAATGAGTCAGTGGATAATAGAAAGAAAGAATGAATGAATGTTAAGCCTGAGCCCCTTAGAAGAATGAAGTGTGGTTTATAGTCCTGTAAACCACGCAATGTCACAAGTCCTGAGTCTGCCCATCCACGAGGGGATATTTCCATGGAGATGGAGGGGCTGCCCTCGCCAACAACTGTCTCCACCCATTTGCTCAGGGACGTGTACGCGCAATTTTCTTTTGAGTCTCTTAAAAATGTCTCGAGAGAATGAGCTTGAATAGGTACGAGGGTTGTCTGCACAATTTTGTCTTTTCTTTTTTGGGCTTACGAGGAATTTTTTCATAGTGTTATTGCAACAAAGTTGTGTACCTTAAGAAGAGATGTTGTTTTTGTTAGCTGCTGTTAGATTGGCCCCCGACTCATGGCGACCCCATACATGATGGGATTGGCCCCTGGCAATCCATAGGGTTTTCATTGGCTGATTTTTCGGAAGTAGATTGCCAGGTCTTCCTTTCTATAAGAAGAGATAAATCATCCAGATTCTCCTTCTTGGAAACAGGCTTAGTACTAGACTGTAAGGTAGCCTTTTCCCAAATAGTAAAAACTTCCCTCAAAATGAAGATAACATCATGGATGAAAGTGATGTTAAAACACTGCACTCTACAGATTCTAGCCTATTACAGAAAATTGTAATGATGCCCGACAGGTACTTGAAAGAGAACTAGTGAAAACCGTTAAAAGAAAAAAGAAAGAGAAAGAAATCACAGACACAAAGGATTATTGGAATGAAGATTTGGTGATAGACATTTTACAAACCGAGGCAGCGTGGGCGATCTTCAATTTATATTTTTAAATGTGAGCAGATGGGCTGAGCATTCTTACAGAGAGTGGATGTGTGTGTCTATGTGATGAAAATGTAGTTCATGAAGGCTGTTCCTTTGCAGGTGGGAATAATATGAGCTTACTCACTTTGCAATGATAGGAGAGCTAAGATCAAATCGCAGAAACATCTTACATATGGTGACCCAGTTTTTCTTATTTTCTCATTAACTGCTCAGAAGGTCTTTTTTTCCTTTCATTTGAAAATTTCAGTGAAAAGGGTAGTATTTTCAAAAGAAATTTGAATGTCAAGCATATACAGATTAGATGGGTCAGAAAAACAGTATCTATTTTGTGGCTCTAACTGTAATGGGTGTTATAGGGGTTAGGGAGCAAGATAAATAAAGACAGGCTTCCTGCTTACAAAGCTAGTTGGAGAGGCAAGACTACCCGGGAAGTAGGAATAGGAACAATCAGTCAGTCAGTTTCTTGTCTGTGCATATGCATACACATTGATTTCTTTACCCTTAAAAGTATAGGGTTGAGAGTAAAGACTCTTAAGCAAGAAGGCTGGGGTTTAAATCCTGGCTCCACTACTTCCCAGCTCTCTGACCTTGGGCAAATCACTTAATTTGCCCATGCTTCAATTCTGTCACCAGTAAAAAGGATGGGATGGAAAGGAGAATAATAATACCTATTAACAGTCATTTTGGAGAATTAAATTAGCAAATATATATGGGTGGTACAAATGGTTAACTCTTTCAGCCACTAATGGAAAGGTTGGAGGTTTGAGTCTAACCAGAGGCACCTTGGAAGAAAGGCCTGGCAATCTACCTCTGAAAAATCATCCATTGAAAGCCCTAGGGAGCATAGTTCTACTCTGACACACATAGAGTTGCCATAAGTCAGAGTTAACTCAAAGGCAATTTTTTGGTTTTCTTATAGATAGATAGAAAGATAGATAGAGTTTAGAGCAATGCCTGACACATTATAATTGCTATTTAAACATTTGTGATTGTCTTCATTATTATGTATTTGTAATTATCTGATGTAAAGGTCCCTGGGTGGCACAAATGGTTTGCTTTTCACTACTAACCTAAAGGTTGGTGGTTCAAACTCACCCAACGGCACCACAGAAGAAAGGCCAGGTGATCTGCTTTTGTAAAGATTACAGCCAAGAAAACCCTATGGTGCACTTCTACTCTGTCACACGTGGAGTTTTTGTGGGTTTTTTTAAATTATTATTATACTTTAGATGAAGGTTTACAGAACAAACCAACTTCTTATTCAACAGTTAGTACACATATTGTTTTGTGACATTGGTTACCAACCCCACGACATGTCAACATTTGTCCTTCTCGACCTTGGGTTCTCAATCACTAGCTTTCCTGTCCCCTCCTGCCTTCTAGTCCTTGCCCCTGGGCTGGTGTGCCCGTTTAGTCTCATTTGGTTTTATAGACCTGTCTAATCTTGGTGGAGTTTGGTTTTTTATTTTAGTCTGATATAATACAGGTAAGTCTGAATTTCTCTTTTAGACAAATGTATCAAAAGGTTAATTTTGTTGCCTTGAGAACATGATTATCCTTCCTGCACCATGTTACTATTTCCAAATATCTAAAAGCCAAACCTGTTGTCGTCCAGTTGATTCCAACTCATGGTGACCCCATGTGTTAAAGACCAGAACTGCTCCACAGGGTTTTCTTGGCTGTAATCTTTTGGGAAGCAGATTGCCAGGCCTTTCTCTGTGGGTGCTGCTGAGTGAGTTCGAATCACCAACCTGTAGGTTAGTAGTCAAGTGCAAACCATTTGTGCCACCCAGGGACCCCTCCAGATGTCTACACCCCTGTAATCACCCTTCTTACCAGACCTTGCTATCTCTCGGCACCTTTCTTTGAAGCCAGATATTTAGCCATATTTACTGCTTGCCATGAAAATGAAAGTTTAAAAAAAAAATTTTAATGGAAGCATCCTTTTAGGGCTTTAGCTGTTAACAACCCCACGTTAGCATTTTAAGATTTATTGGATAAATTCATGTTTATTCAACCTATAAACTACAGCTTAAGTCAGGCACCTACTGTATGCCAGCACTGTGCATGTCACTGGGAGCTTAGAGAGAGAAAGAATACAGTCGATGTTATCAGAAAGATGACAGTCCAGTGGGATTCAACATTCACAAACATAATGACAGAATACTTTATGAACTTCAGTCATCTGGCCTTAGCCTTAACCCATCTCCATTTAAGACTCCAGGTTTCCCAGTGAGTCCCTCTATGCCATATGGCAGAATTTCCTCCTCCTGTGTTCTCTGTCTCAGCTTTTTGTAAGTCTGTTCCAGCTCCACCTCTCTGGTGTTGCCAAAATGCACACAGTATCCCAGGTAAATCTGGCAGGGATCATGCTTCCACTTTGTTGCAAATATCCTTTGTGAGGATTTTGCTGCTGGAACTGAATGCAATAGTGCGGTGGGTCAAATATTTAGGAAGTCATGCTCAATGACACTCAAAACTATGTGTTCATTTAAAACAATAATAATTTTTCTTGTACTGAGCACAACCATATAGGTTCATAGCTCAAAAGCAGGAAAGACTAAAAAAGAATAAAGAGACAAAAAGCCATTTATAATCTCAACACCAGAAAGAATATGGCTACCCTTCATATTTTGATATATTTCTCTCCCTTTCTCTGACATCTAAAAGATGTGGGACTAAGCTGTTGTCCTTTTCCTGCTTTCTCAGACTTAATATTAAAGTACTGGCCTTTCTCCCATGCCATTAAATATTATTCAAAGGATCCATCTGATAGATTTAATTATGATTTATTTAACCATTTTTACGAGCAGAGGCCACAGTATTCAAATAACATATTGATGTGGTTTCCCCTCAGTATTTTTCTGAGACATTAATTACCCTTTCCTTTGAGCCACACAGAATGTCTTTTCCAATAACTGTTTCTTCTTAAACATTTGTACATTATGGAAAATGTACAAGACTTAGATCCAGTTATTCTAATACTAGTTTTTGAGGCTTTGGCCAATCCTTTCATCTGACTTACCTCTGTTCTCTCATCTCTAAGACAGGGTAACGTCCCCTGCCTTTGTTACTACACAGTTGCTGTGCAGATGAAATGAGATGGTGAATATGCAAATTACAAGAGGAAGGAGAATTCTCTTCCTCTGCATTACTTGGCTCATCCAAAGGCAACATTGCTACATTTTTTTCCCCCTGTAGAGAAAAGACTGTATTGAGGTACTGAAAAAGAGCATGACTCAGCCTCCTAGACTCCCAAAGGATTTATTAATGCAGAACCCCAGATGACCCCTTTCCCACAATGGCCTGGGTTTATCTGATCATTCAAAGCTGAGGTTCTTTGGATGGTGAAAGTATCATTCTTAAAATGTCCATTACAAATAACAAATCCATTGAGAGAAGAAAACTTCAGCTATGTCTTTAGGAGTGCCTTTTTTCTCATTATAAAGAATAATCTTATAGTAATTACAGCAATATTAACATAATAATTACAATGTAGTAAGCACCCACGAAGTCCCATCTGGGTGTTTCACGTATCACTTTAAGCCTTAACAGCCCTGTAAGTCTATCATTAGGCCAAAACCACTCAGAAAAGAGATCCAGAGTACAACGCCAACAATCAGTCTTCATTGGAAAGA
>NW_004443962.1:1225164-1226001 GCF_000243295.1 Trichechus manatus latirostris | reverse complement strand
GCAGATTGCCAGGCCTTTCTTACAAGGTACTTCTGGGTGTGTTTGTACTGCCAGCCTTTCAGTTAATAGTTGAGAACTTAACTGTTTGCACCACCCAGGGACTATCAAAATGGACAGTGCTGATCAGAGAGGCACAGGTTTTTATTCCCCAAGATTTATCCCTTGAGCAAAAGTTTCCATGGGAAAAAAGTCATTATCAGAGCCTCTCCCACAGAGCCGGCTTGGTAGATTTTCATGAGGTATCTAACGCACTCTGTTTTCTTCTTACCCCTTTATAACATGCTGGAAATATCGGCTTCTTTATATATTGGGCTGTATAGATCTGCTAATGACTGGCTGTGTGGTGCAGACAAGTCATTTCTCGTCCATCCCTTAGTCTTGCTTTTCTCATGTCTAAAATAAAGACCCTTGACTAGCTAACTTCTGCACTCCTTCTGAGTTTCAGGAGTATGTATTACAAGAAGTAGGTAGAATTACTAATTGCAGAGGAAATACCCAAGTACAAGAATCCCGTGTATCTGGCTCCCGTACTTAACTCTTTCCAGAAGCAGCCTGATAGAGTTACTCGCTTTTTAGCTGGAGGATAATATTTAATTTGGACAGACAGGCATTATTCCTCACTCTTATTATCTCTTATTAGAGCGTCACCAGGCAGAGGGCCTTGCTTCAGGTCCAGCTTAGGTTGGAGAGGCTGTCATTGAACTTTGGCTCCGAACTCAAACGAGGGCTGAACGACATTTACTGAATATGGGAGAGGAGAGACAGGGATATGTTGACAATTAAGTGCTGCTGATATACTAGCATTATGAATCCTTTTAAACTCAGGCCCCCTAAAAA
>NW_004443962.1:1223323-1224708 GCF_000243295.1 Trichechus manatus latirostris | reverse complement strand
GGGAGAAAAATGTGTTAGTCTCCCTCCATGAAGATTTATGGCCTTGGAAACCCTATGGGGCTGTTCTACTCTGTCCTACAGGGTCACTGTGAGTCAGAACCGGCTCAGCGGCAGTGGGTTTGGTTTTTGGGTTGGTTTCCTGTAAGGAATCCCTAGGTGACACAATTGGTTAAGCGATTAACTACTAACCTAAAGGTCAGAGGTTTGAACCCACACAGAAGCACCTCAGAAGAAAGACCTGGCAATCTGCATCCAAAGCCTTGAAAACCTTATGCAGTGTAGTTCTATTCTGTGTTCATGGGTCACCATGAGTCAGAACCAACTCAACAGTCAACTGGTTCTGCTCTATTTCCCCAAATCACATTCGTAGATCTGACCACCTATTCTAGAACAGAAACCCTGGTGGCATAGTGGTTAAGTGCTACGGCTGATAACCAAAAGGTTGGCAGTTCAAACCCACCAGCCACTCCTTGGAAACTCTGAAGCAGTTCTCCTCTGTCCTATAGGGTTACTATGAGTCGGAATCGACTTGGTGACAATGTTTTTTTTTAATTCCAGAAGAGAACTCTCTTGTAGATACCTCTGTTCACCACCTCAACCATGGCTGGCCCAAGAGTCAAAAACACCTTTTCTAAAGGCTATTCCTCCATTGGAGGAGCTGTATCATCATTCTCCTTTCTTCCCTCTCTCTTCCTTCCCCTATCAGTCATTGAGCATCAGTTGTATGTAATTTCAAAGGTTGGAAAAACTACAAACTTGACCATGAAGTGGTCTCTATGTTTTTTTTCTCCGTTGGCTTCTTAAATGTTTATAAAGTGACACCCTGATGACAGTGAGTCCCTGCTGCATTTTTTATTTTACCTAAAAAACCAGAATTGTTGGTGTGAAGTGTTGTGAATGAGCCACTGTGTGCTTTTATGGTTCTTATTAAAGAAGTCTTGTACGTAATTTCTGAAATCATCTAAGGTGCCAATTTGTAGCGTTAACTTAGTGTGTATTTGGACTCGGTGTGTGGTATTCCTGGGTACATGCTTGTAGCAAAGAATCCTTGGGTTTCAATTAAAGAGTTAGAATACTGTCCACGCCAAACTTTGCATTCCTTTGGTTTTGTTGCCTGTTATACAACTTTTGCTGCTCTTATACGGCACACTGTCTTTTATTCATTCCTTTCGATGAGTTTTCTTGGTCACTGTTCTCTTCTAAATCATCTGCAAGCCCATCAGCATCATCAAACAGCAGAAGGTACCTAGCACTTAATCTGTCTATGATCATGGTAGATTTCGACCCTGCTGCAAGGGTTTCTCCAATGAGCCTCAGGAAGATCAGTTGGGTACTTAGGGAAGAAAATCTAACTAGGTGTTCAAGACCAAGGGTCATTTAGAGAA
>NW_004443962.1:1211371-1223063 GCF_000243295.1 Trichechus manatus latirostris | reverse complement strand
CAGTTCAGAGGACGGGAGATGAGTTGTGGCTGGAAGCTGCCGGGTCAGCCCTACAGGAGGCATGGCCATTGTGAGGTCTGGACAAACTGAACATCTAGATGGCCACTGGGGCTGCTGCATTGTTGTTAGTTGCTGTGGAGTCAATTCAGGCTCGAGGCGACCCCATGCGTGCAGAGTAGAACTGCTCTGTAGGGTTTTCAAGGCTGTGACCAGGCTGTCTTCTGAGGCGCCTCTGGGTGGGTTGAAACAGCCAACTTTTTGGCTTGTAGTTGAGGGCTTAACCTTTTGCGCCACCCAGGCAATCGGGACCGCTGAGGGAGATGGTGATTTCGCGTTAGGTGTGGAAGAGGAAGAAGTGCTGCTGCTCTGCTTTGGTGTTTGAGGAACAAGGGCAGAAATGTGCAGAAGCTAAATTGCCCCCGTGGGGAGCAACCTCAGAACAGGGGGTAGAATCTGAATGACGACATATTTTTTTTAATAAGGCACCGAGAACCCTATTAAGTTGTCTGTTGCTAACAATATGGGTACTGAACGCTTTCGCTGCCTTGCACGAGAAGTCTGGATGGGGCAGCGGGGACCTCCGCACCGACCCGGGCGTCTTCCGCCTGTTGAAGCAGCACTGCTCGCCGGCTCTCCGCGCTGGCATCGATCCCGCAGCTGCATGAGTCAGGATCGCACTGAAGCTCGGCATAATGGAGGAAGGTGCTATTTTAGGATAACAGGCATATGATCAGCTCTTTTTTGGGCAGGTTTCACAGGCTGCGATGTTTGCAGAAAGAGTGACTCTCCAGAATACCTCCCTTTCGGCTGGAGCACAGAAAACAATTTCACGAAGTCATTGCTGCCTCTCCAGCAGAAAGGGTTTTCGCATTTGACACTGACAGTCCATTAATTGCGTTAACAATAGGAATGCTTTCAGCACGGTTTAACGGAAGATGTTCACGTGCGGTTAATAAGCTACATTTCCACCCCCCCACCCCATGGTAGAAATGAAATCGGAGACTAATTTGGAAGGTGTGGAGAAGCCGTGAAGCATCGGAAGGTGAATGGAATCACGGAACCCTAAATGAATAGAGCTTCCCGTCTGTTTCCCCTCCCGTTGGCATTCGGATGTCGTTTGCTTGGCTAGCTTTCCTCGGGTGCGTGCCCAAACGTCAGCTTCCAGCTTGGAATAGTTATCAAGAAGGGATGTGCTGGGACTTCAAGCAGTTTTGCTTTCTCTTTTTTCTTTTTCTTATTACTTACAGTAAACGTAGGTTCTTTTGGAAAAAAAAATAAAAATGATATGTGTGTGTATGCTCAGTTTCTAGGATCAGGAAGTTTGGGGCTCTGCATCCCAACCAGTTGTTGATGATGTGGTGCTATGAATACCAAAAAAAAAAAAAAAAATATATATATATATATATTTTGCAGACTCATTCCGACTCATGGTGATCCCATGTGTTACCAAGTAGAACTGCTCCATAGGGTTTTACTGGCTGTAATTTTTATAGAAAGGAGCCCTGGTGGCACAAAGGGTTAAGCGCTGGGCTGCATGCTTAACCTAAAGGTTGACTGTTGGAACCCACCCAGCGGCTCCATGGAAGAAAGACCTGGCAGTCTACTTCCGTAAAGATTACAGCCAATAAAACCTTATTGGGACAGTTCTACTCTCTTACATGGGGTCATGATGAGTTGGAATCAACTCAATGACACCCAACAATAACAACAAACTTTATAGAAGAAGGAAGCAGATCGCCAGGCCTTTCTTCTGTGATGCTAATGGCTGGGTGACAACACCAAGCTTTAGATTAGTAGTCAACCACAGACTGCCTGCACCACCCAGGAACCTGCTGTGGATACAGTGGATCTTCGTCGTATTTCCAGATGGTGTGCACTCTGGTGTGTTTCTCTTTCATAAATCCAGCCAAGCATAACTGGGAAAATCTTTTGGACTCAGGGATCAATTAGACCAAGAGATCAAAGGTTACTATGATGAAGTCATTGCCTTCCGGGTCATCTTAAACCTTTATATTCCGTAGAATTCACTCCATTCTTCCCTGTCTTTTTTTGGGCAATGTCATCAATTATACAATTTTAGCTATCATTTTTGCATGGTTGTTTCCCAAGTATATCCCAATCTATAACTAAAACCTTTCTGATAAATTTAGGATAAAACCCTTTGCTGTCAAGTCGATTCTGCCTCATGGGGATCCCACGTGTTATGGAGTAGAACTGCGTCATAGGGTTTTCTTGGCTGTAATGTTTATGGAAGGAACCCTGGTGGCACAGTGGTGAAGAGCTTGGCTGTTAACCGAAAGGTCAGCAGTTCGAATCCACCAGCCCCTCCTTGAAAACCCTCTGGGGCAGTTCTACTCTGTCCTCTAGGGTCTCTATGAGTTGGAATCCACTCAACGGCAACGAGTTTGGTTTGGTTTGGTTTTTTTAATCTTTATGGAAGGAGATCGCCAGGCCTTTCTTCCGGGGTGGTGCTGGGTGGGCTCGAATCACCAACCTTTAGATTAGTGGTTGAGCACAACTGCTTGCACCACCAGGGATCCTAAATTTAAGATCCATGTGCCTAAATGCCCGCTACAGCTCTCTATTTGGATTTCCACAGGCAACTCAAACTCATCATGTTCAGAACTGAACCACCTATGCCCCCTCCCTGCCATGGAAAACAAGCAAACAATCAAACACAACCAACTTGATGCTTGTCTTATATCCTCTCTCTTGGTACAAGGCACCTCTGTCCTCCTAGTTGCCCAAGCTGGGCCCTGCTTATCATATTCTGTTCCTCCTTTCTTTTCCATCCTTTATATCCACTTAATTATTAAAGGTGTATATTCTGACTCTCGGTTGCCTTTGGATTTCCTGCCTCCTCTCAGTCCTCACTGGCACTGCCTCAGTTCAGAGTCTTATCATTTCGCTTCTGAAAATTGTCTCGGCATCTTTACTGGCCTCATACCCTCAGCCTTGCCCCTCTCCACTTATTGCTTTTACATGTTTCCAAAATGCAAATTTATTTATAGTATGCACCCCATTGCAACCTTCCAATACTCCTCATCATCCATGGGATAAAGTCTAAACTCCTTTGCATGGTATATGCATTTCTCAATAAAGAAAAGTACATGTTCTGGAGTCAGACAGATCTGAGTTCAGATACTAGTCTGCCACTAATTATTGCTTGTGTGACCTCAGGTAACTTCTCTGTGTTTCAATTTCTCCATCTGAAACGTGGGAATAATAATGGTAGCTCTCTGCGGTCAGCCTTGCCTCTGTCCCCATTATCTGCTGCTCTTCTAATTCTGGACGTGTCAGAGAATTTCATTGCCCTAACCCTGGAAGTTACGTGGACCCAAGTGACTGGGTCACGAAATGTAAGTAGAAGTGACACGTGTCACTTCTGTGTGGAAACATTCAGTTGCTGGTACTGAGCCCTCCAGCCCACTCTTTCTTTAGACTATTGTAAAAACATGTGTTGGTATGAAGGTACCATAAGAATTAAGTCGACTGAATGCTGAAGACAATTGCCCTGGAAAATGACCCCAATCCACAGCAGACTATGTACGTGTGAGAAATAAAAACATTTCGGATGAAGCAGCTGAGATTTGGGGGTTCCTTCTGACCTCAGAACAGTCCAGCTTAAACTGATAGCCTTCTACCTCAAAGGCTGTTACGAGAATTATGTAATGTTTGGAAGCATTTGGCGTAGTGCTTGGCACAAAGCAAGTGATCAGAAAATGGTAGCAGTGATCATGGTTATCTTTTCCTTCCTTTTTTGGGCACAGTTTATCCCAGAGACACCTACCCATTTGCTGTTTCACATCTCGGCGTCGTTAGACATCCTCTGCACGCACTGTTTCTTCCCCTCTTGCTCAACTGACAAAACTTACTCAACCCTAGAGAATCGTGTCTTCTCTGTGGCGGCTTTCCTCATCCTTGCGCCCACCCACCTCCTGAGTCAGTCACGTGGGCTTTAATGCTGATATATACAAAGGATCGGCCCTCAGCACATCCACACTAGATTGCCACGATCTGATTACGTGTCTGTCTCGCCTACCGGCTTTTGGGATTCCTGAGAGGACTCGGCTTGCTTATTTTTCAGTCTCAGAACCTAGCACGGTGTCTGCCACCAAGTAGGTATTTAATAAAAGTATAAAAATAAACAAATGCATTCCCAGAACTAATAAGAGATAAGACAAATAATTCCACTGTGGCAGGTGGTTGGAATAAGATATAAACGCTCCCGTTTCCCTGAAGCCCTCACTACTCTCCGTTTCCTCCCTGACACAGCCTGCTTTTGACTTGATGACTGTTGGCTGGTCTGTCTGATTTTACAGCTGAGGAGGATGAGGGGCCCTGGTGGCGCAGTGGTTAAGAGCTACCGCTGCTAACCAAAAGTTAGCGGTTGGAAGCCACCAGCCGCTCCTTGGAAGTCCTACGGGGCGGCTCTACTGATGGGAATGAACCCACAAAGAGAAGACATAGGTGGCGCAGCAGGATAGCGTTAGACTTTGGAACAAAAATGAGATGTTATTGTCCTATAGCAACTATACATCTGAAGGCCAGGAGGGTCCGTGATATGTAGATGTGGGAGCTTCCCGCCAGCAGGGGGAGGTAAAATCATAAGAGTATCATTTGGAGAACACTTCGCCCATCCCAGGCATATTTTTTTCTAGTCATGCTTTTTTTATAACAGTCTCTTAGAATTTGTTAAGTCTTTGCTGAAAAAAGAAGCCCTTTTTCCTTTTCCTTGTTATTTTTTTTCCTGTTTTCTCCAACTGCAGTGAGGAACTCCTTTTCTCAAGCCCTTACAATAGTCCCAGTTATGTAAGAAAAACTTTCGATCTGTCTTTTCCCTCTGAAGTTGAAGTATAGCATCCCCATTCATATTCTTTTTCCCCGCGAGCACATCTTAATAGAAACAGTGACTAAGTTTTGAGCTTTGTTTCACCTTTGAGCCTCTGAGATGCTTCTGGATCTTGGGGTAGAACTTTGTTCCTTAACTTCCAAAAATGTTATGGTCCTAATCCTTTGGACTTGACAGAGTGGTTGTGAAGATCAGATGAGAGAAAGTATTTGTGGGAGTTTTGTAAACTGTGAGGTGCTACGTGAAGATAATGTTTTTGACTTTACAGACATTGGCTAATCTGTATGAAATCTGAGAATAGTCAATACAAGGTGCCCGCTAAGACGCCCGCTCATGCTGATATATGTTATACTTTGCTGCCATCTTGTGGTCATTCTGGTACCTGTCAGTGTTATTGGGTCTTAGGCTCAATAGTGTTAACAGTGATTTTTTTTTTAAATATTTTTATTTATTTTGTTGTTGTTGAGAATACACACAGCAAAACATACACCAATTCAACAGTTTCTACGTGTACCATTTAGTGACACTGATTACATTCTTCGAGTTGTGCAGCCATTCTCACGCTCCTTTTCTGAGTTGTTCCTCCCCCATTAACATAAATTCACTGCCCCCTAAGAGTCCTATCTAATCTTTCTAGTTGCTGCTGTCTATTTCATCTCGTATAGATAGTTCTTAAAAGAGCATAATGCTCAAGGCAGACATTTTTTACTAGTTAAGCTAAACTATTGTTTGGTTTTAAGACGACTTCAGGGGATATCTTTGGTTTAAGGTTTGAAAATTTGCTCAGGGCAATAGTTTCAGGGGTTCATCTAGCCTCCATGGCTCCAGAAAGTCTGGAGTCCATGAGCATTTGAAATTCTGTTCTGCATTTCCCCCCTTTTGACCAGGATTCTTCTATGGAATCTTTGATCAAAATGTTCGGTAATGGTAGCTGGGCACCATCCAGTTCTTCTGATCTTATGGCAAAGGAGGCAGTTGTTCATGGAGGCAGTTAGCCACACATTCCATATCCTCCTATTTGTGACTCTTCTTCCTCTGTTGTTCCAGGTGTATAGAGACCAACCGTACCTTGGATGGCTGCTTGCAAGCTTTTGAGACCTCAGGCACTATGCAACAAACTAGGAGGTAGAAGAGAGGCACGGTCTTAGTTGTCTCCATAACAACAAGTGAATGGCTTTAACAAAACACAAGTTTATTCTCTCAGTTTAGGAGGCTAAAAGTCCGAATTCAGGGTGCCATCTCCAGAGGAAGGCTTTCTCTCCCTGTGGACTCTGGAGGAAGATCCTTGTCATCAATCTTCCCCTGCTCTAGGAGTTCTCAGTGAGGTACCCTGGGTCCAAAGGATGTGCTTTGTTCCTGGCACTACTTTCTTGGTGGTATGAGGTCCCCCCATCTCTCTGCATGCTTCCCTCTTATATATCTCAAAAGAAATTGACTCAATATACATACTTCTTGTAGATTGAGTCCTGCCTCATTAACATAACTGCCTCTAATCCTGCATCATTAACATCATAGCGGTAGGATTTACAACACATAGGAAAAGCACATCAGATGACAAAATGGTGGACAGTCACACAATACTGGGAATCATGGACTAACAAAGTTGAGACACACTTTTGGGGGACACAGTTCAATCCATAATAGGCACTAAACACGTGTTTTGGCCAAGTAGTTGGGATGTCCCATGAAACCATGACCCTAAACCTCCAAACCAAGGAACCAAATCCCATGAGATCTTTGGTTGTATGTAAGAAGCCTCAGCAGCTACATTTTTTTTTATCGTTGTTCTAAATATATCTATCACACAACTTTTGCCAATTCAACTTTTTACTGGTGTACAACTTATTGACAGCAATTGCAATAATCAGCTGTGCAACCCTACCCTTAATCAATGTGATATTTCCATCACCGTTAACCCCCGCTTTCCCCCTCGTCCCACCCATTAACCACTCATAAACTTTGTTCTCCGTACCGTACGTTTGCCTTGTCTTTTCATATAAGTGAGGTTATACATGATTATAAACGTTCAGAGATTTAAACAACAATAAAGAAACACATCTTTTTTCTTTTTTTTTTCTTTTCCTTTTAGAGGAAAAGACTGACAGTAGAGCTTTGAAATCATCCGCTGTTTTTCTACGTTCTTATTTTAGGGAAACTCAGAGACTAGGCTTTGAATTATCATCAGAAACATTATGGCAGATAAAGTTGAAGATCAAAGACTCAGGCTGATCAGAGGGACGAGGGACAGTGTTGGAGGCTTTGGAGAAATGAAAGCATTTGCCCTATTTAAGGAGCAGCCACTAAATACTGTTATTGAAATTCCAACCATTTCCTGCAAAGGAAGCGGTGGTTCACACATCTCTGGGCTCCTCAAAGGCAGGACATCACTGAGTCTTATCCTTTTTCTCCAGAATCTCTTTATTCTCTTCTCTCTACTGTGTATCTCTGGCCCTTGTTACCTCTTGTCCAGGCTATTTCAACATATGGTCTCCCTATGTCCACAATCTCCTCCTTTCAGCTTGCACACGCTGCTAGAGTTATTCTCCTAATGTACTCTAGAAGTAGTATGGAAATGATGATGCTATTGTGTAGTGTTCTTGACACTACAACTTTGGAGCCGGATTGCTTGGGTTTCA
The DNA here is from genome assembly GCF_000243295.1 of Trichechus manatus latirostris. Taxonomy (NCBI): domain Eukaryota; kingdom Metazoa; phylum Chordata; class Mammalia; order Sirenia; family Trichechidae; genus Trichechus; species Trichechus manatus. The sequence goes on along the minus strand of NW_004443962.1, from coordinate 1,215,575 downwards.
ATCCTAGCTCTGCTAGTTTAGCTATAACTGGATAACCTGTGCCAAGTTACTGGAGCGTTTCTGCATTTCAGTTTCCTCATCTGTATAACGAAGATCACACTAGTGCCTACTTCATATGTTTGTGATAAAGATAAAATGAGTTAATCCACACCACCAAAACCAACCCACTGCCATCGAGTCCGTTCCAACTCATAGGGTTTCCAAGGCTGTAAATCTCTACGGTAGCAGACTGCCACATCTTTCTCCCGCTGAGCCACTGGTGGTTTTGAACTACCGACCTTTCAATTAGCAGTCAATCGCTTTAACCACTGCTCCACCAGGGCTCCTAATCCCCACTGCAGTGCCTAGCATTAACTGTTAATGCTCTTCATTATTAGTCCTCTCTAACAGAGCGTGAATTCCTTGAATACACGGCTGTCTTTGATGTGTCTCTGCATCTTCCAGTTCATACACCACTTTCTCATTGCAGTGATCTGATAACTTTTTGGGGTGTGTATATGTGAAGAATCAGTAAGCCTGTGATGGGTGCATTCAGTTTACTTCTTGAAACTATATCACCATGTCATCAACATATGCCTAAGGTCATGTGGGTATGTGCTCAAATGCACTGTACGGAACCATTTTGAAGCTTGTTATACTTACAGTGAATAAACGGTTATTAGCGTTTCTTGGGTACTCATTGTGTGAGAGGCTCTGTTCAAAATGGATAATTGTATTTAACACAAGTACTTTGAGATCGGTACTGTTATTGTTGTTACTATTGTTGGCTGTCATACGGTTGATCCTGACTCACGGTGCCCCGCGTGTTACAGAGTAGAGCTGTGCATAGGGTTTTCTTGGCTATAATCTTTACAGAAGCAGTTCACCAGGCCTTTCTTCTGTGACACTGCTGTGTGAGTTCAAACCACCAACCTTCCCAGGTACTATTATTAGCATCCCCATTTTATAGGAGAGAAAACCAAGGCTTGGAGAGGTCCCACAGCCGGTAAGTAGAAGTGACTAGATTAGAGGCCATGCAATTCATCTCAAGAACTCACATTCTAAAGAGACCTCAATGCTATAAATACATTCTTCTCTAATGCCTGGTTTCAATCCTGAGATTCTGTTTCCGAACATCAAAATGCAGGGGCATGTTTTTTGAATTTAAAACCCGGTGGAATCCAGAGAGTCAAGCTTACCACGCATATGGTCTCAGGCCTTGCTCGCTGTAGCATATTTCGGGGAGCGACGTTCCCTGCCATCAAGAACTGTAATTAACTGGCTTCTGTACTTGGATGGCACCAAGTGTGGAGAGGTCTGCCGACCACTTCGGCCAAGTATGTTTAGGTAGGTAAGACAATGATTCCATTCCAATCACGTATCATCAGACACACCACAGAACACCCACTGCTCCAACTGTCGGCTTGTGTTGGGATGTCTCCCTGAGAGTGCTGGGCCCCTGAAGCACCCAGTGGGCTTGAAAAAAATGCATTTCTGGAGGTAGGTAGAGCAGCCTGAGCTTCGACATGTCCCAATAAGACTGTGCGTGGTCTAGTTATCAGATTTAGTATCAGATTTAGTCCTTACTGTTATGGTACATTTATTCAATAAATAATTATCAAGTATCCTCTATGTTGAAAGAACATTAAGGTGACATGACATTTTTATCTTCCCAATAGTTCCCTGAGGGGAATCTCATCTATCTGATGAACTGGAGTTAGTTGAACATTCCATGTTGTCGGAGCTCCATTCTTTCTTTTCACATCTTCTCTTTGTCCTTCAGGGCCATGCCTCAGTTATCTTTGATGCTATTGTCCTAATTTAAAAAAATAAATAAATAAGTTGTCTTCTTTAAAGGATTTTTTTTTTCCCTATTAAACTAGCTGATATTTTCTCCCCACTATATACAGAAAATTTGAAACTTGAAAAATGTAGGCATGCTACATGGTGGTCATCCATTGATAATAATAACTGTACATCTATCTTCTTATGCCTGCTTGACACGAATTAACTCATTGAATCCTTAGAACAATTCTTTAAGTACCCTTATCATCCCTATTTTCTCAGATGAGAAAACTGAGCTGCAGAAAAGTTAGGATTCCCAATCAGGCAGTCTGGCTTCAAAGTTCATGCTTTCACTAAAAAGGTTTATGCCCTGTAATTATATTTTTCTATTGATAATAGAAGAGTTAAGTATTGAACAGTTATATACAGTTTCTCTCTTTGTGTCAAAGCATGGATGATATATACATTGTTGATAAAGCGCCACCCATTCCTTCTATCTGGAGACTGTGTTCACACTTTTAAACTTGCCAACTCCTACCCAAGATGCCATCCTTCACCATTATCTCTCTCTTTTGGCTCAGCTTTCTTTTTCCTCAGGGGAGCAGTAACCACCCTACCCTGCCTACCCTACCCATTGCCCTGGAATTGATTCTGACTCATTGCAACCCTGTGTCTTACAGAGTGGAACTGAGCTCCTTAGGGTTTTCTTTAAGGAAGCAGATCACCAGGCCTTTCTTCTGTGGTGCCTTTGGGTGGGTCCAAACTGCCAACCTTCTGGTTAGTAGTTTAGCACAAACTGTTAGCGCCACCCAGGGACTGGTAACCACCTGGCTTTCCTCAGTCTCCTGTACGGAACCATTGGCGGCAGCCAGGAGCAAGCGAGGAGGAAGAGGGGATGGTGAATGAAAATTCTTAATCGTGTTAACAAGTGGTGAACGGGTGAGTTGTGAAGTTTGGGGATAAAGAGTGTGGCAAAACTTCTAATTCTAGAATCATATAATCTTGGGAAAGAAGGTACCTTAAAGATTGTGATTTATAACCATTCATCAGATGCTTGCATTTTGTCTCTTTGAATATTTTCGGTTTATTCTACCTCTTGTCATATTCCATTTATCTTTCTTTTGGTGAATGTTTACAGCTCAAGTTAGTTTTTCATTCAAAAATTTATACACGTATTGTTTTGTGACATTGGTTGCAATCCCCACTATGTGACAGCACTCTCTTCATTTCCACTCCGGGTTCCCTGTGACCATTCGTCCAGTTCCTGTCCCTTCCTGCCTTCTCGTCTTGCTTTTGGGCAGGGATTGCCCATTTGGTCTCGTATTCCATTAATCTTTGATAGAGCTTAATTATTTTGTAAATTTAGCCAATAGGTTGCAAGTGCCCCAGTTCTAAAACTCTTCGGATCACATAGACAAGTCCAGTCTTCTCCCCACGACATGTAAAGTAGGCTTATATGTCCAGTATGGGTCTTCAGTTCTCAAAAGCCTCTGTTCCCATGACAGAACGTTGAGTGTCCTTGTTGCTCTGGTTATTGCCCTTGAACTTGCTCATGTGGAGACCACTATGAGTATGTAAACACACAAGATTGGTTTCAGCATGGTAGCTGTGGTCAGGGTTTGATGGAGAGTATTTAAAATGAGAACTGATGCTGGGTGAACAAAGACAGCATTGTTTCAAAAGAAGGTTGGTGTTTGGAACACAGCAAGCCTCTTAGAGGTAAGATTGATATCTTCCAAAATTTATCTTCTGTCTCCCAATTAGTACAATGTTGACAAAGTGAATGGTACATCTATTTGCTGATGACAAATGTGTTTTATTTAAAATAATATATAATTCAAAGCAATTGTATATCCCATGGCAACAAGACGGCCTATATAAATTTTGCTTGTTAATAAGTTATATATAGTACAATTCCAGTTCATTTTGAGTTTTTAAAGAATTTTATGAAGTAAAAATGCATGCATTCTTTATGTTTTTTAATTGTTTAATTAAGGTAAAATCTGCAATCAGTTCACAAATCTTAATTATACCATTCGTTGAGTTTCGACAAATGTAACCAACATATCAATCAAGTCATATAATATTTCCGTCACTGAAGAGCAATTCCTCATCCCCTTCCCAGCCAGCTCCCCTGGCCACACACACATAGACTAGTGCTCTTCCTGTTTTATTGTCATGGGTTAGTCTTGCCTCCTCTGGAATTTTATATTAATGGAGTTATACAGTGTATACTCTTTTGTATCTGACTTTTCACTCGAATGATATTTTCAAAATTTTTCCATTTTGTTATATATGAGTATTTTATTATTTTAAATTGCGGAGTACTGTTCTATTGTATAGGTCCTTGGGTGGCACAAACAGTTTGCACTCGACTACTAACGTAAAGATCGGCAGTTTAAACCTGCCCAGCGGTACCTTGGAAGAAAGGCCTGGTGAT
>NW_004443962.1:1208793-1210801 GCF_000243295.1 Trichechus manatus latirostris | reverse complement strand
TATATTGTTATTGCTGTGTGCCATTGAGTCGATTCTGACTCATAGTGACCGTCTATGACAGAGTAGAACTACCCCCGTAAGGTTTCCAAGGCTGTAATCTTTATGAGAGCAGATCGCCAGGTCTTTTCTCCCGTGGAGCCAATGGTGGGTTTGAACCACCAACCTTTTGGCTACCAGCGGAGAGCTTAACCATTACACCAACATAGATGAAAAAGGTCTTTGTCAGATATGTATCTGCCGAATACATACATGTTATTTTGGGGTCTATGTTTGTGAGGAATATTGATTTGTACTTTTCTTTTCCACATCTTTGTCAGAATTGAGGACGTTTCCTTTCCTCCTCTAATTTCTGAAAGAGTTTGTTTCAGATGACTATTCTTTTTTCCTTACTGTTTGATATAGCTCAGCAGTGAACTAACTGGGCCTGCAGCTTTCATTATGAGAAGGTTTTCATTTACAAATTAAATTTAACAGATATAGGGTTATATATATTTCCTCTTCCTTTTTCTGTCAATTTTTCAAGAAATTCATACGTTTTGCTTAATTTGAATATTCTGGCATTAGGTTATTCATAATATTCTCTTTTTACTGTTTTAGAGCCTATAGTTTCTATGGTGACATCCCAGCTTTTTTTCTAGTATTGGTAATTAGCATTTTATCTCCTTTCATATACATTAACTGGGCTAGGGGTTAACAATTTTAGTAATTTTTTATTTTAGAGAAAAACTTGCCTTTGTTAATTTTTTTTTGATTTTACATTTTGTTATTTTTTTTTATTGTGCTTTAGGTGAAAGTTTACAGAGAGAATTAGTTTCCCATTGGATAGTTGGTACCAGAAGTGTTCCGTGACATTGGTTGCATTCCTCACATTGTATCAGCACTCTCCCCGTTTCCCCCCTGGGCTCCCTGTTTCCTCTCATCCAAATTTTCTACCCCTTCCTGCCTTTTCATCTTTGCTTTTGGGCAAATGTTATCCTTTTGATGGTGTATAATTGATTGTTCTAAGGAACAAGCTCCTTTGGGTTGTTGTTGTTAGTTTTATGGGCTTGTCTGTTGTTTGGCTCAAAGGAGTTCTCCTGGAATGGCTTCAGTTCTAGGTCAGCACGTAGCCTTGGGGAGTCCTTCAATCTCGGTCAGACCAGTTAGTTAGGTCTTTTTTGTGAATTTGATTTTTCATTCTACGTTTTTCTCCCGCTCTATCTGGGACCTTCTGTTGTGATCCTAGTCAGAGCAGTTGGTAGTGGTAGCCGGGCACCATCTAGTTCTTCTGGTCTCGGGGTTGTGTAGGCTGTGGTTCATGTGGTCCATTAGTCCTTTGAACTAATAGCTCCCTTGAGTCTTTTGTTTTCTTCACTCTCCATTTCTCCAGATGGGAAGAGACCAATAGTTGTATCTTAGATGGCCACTTGCAAGCTTTTAAGACCCCAGGCGCTACTCACCAAGGTAGGATGTAGAATATTGTCTTTATGAACTACATTGTGCCAATTGACATAGATGTCCTGTGAGTCTGTGGTCCTTTGCCTTCGAGCCTCGGAACTTTGTCCCATGGGGTGTTTAGTTATGTCTAAAAAGTTTCCATAACTGTGCCCCTTGTGTGCTTTTCTGTCTGTAATAACATACATGTAGCACCTACAAGTTTGTAAGTAGAAACATCCATAACCAAACCTATATCTGCAGGTGGGTGTGCTCCCCTGCACCATCCCACACCTCTTTAGCATACCTATCTCCCTATGTATTCTTTCGTAAATTATTGTTTGTTAATACTATTGTTGCATGATTGTCTATATTATAGTAATTACCACCAAAAAAAAAAAAAAAACTGTTACCGTAGAGTTGATTCCGACTCATAGCGACCCTAAAGGACAGAGTAGAACTGCCCCATAGGGTTTCCAGGGAGCGCCTGGTGGATTTATTCTTGCATTCCTCTCAGTGTCTTCGTTTGCCTTGGTTATGTTGGGCTGACTTCCCCCATATTGTGTATTATCTTTCCCTTCACCAATATTAACAC
>NW_004443962.1:1205373-1208117 GCF_000243295.1 Trichechus manatus latirostris | reverse complement strand
TCATGAGCATCTCTTCATGTGTTTGTTAGCTGCCTGAATGTCTTCTTTGGTGAGGTGTCTGTTCATGTCCTTTGCCAATTTTTTAATTGAATTGTTTGTCTTTTTGTTATTGAGGTATTGTTGTTTTCTTTTTCTATACATTTTACAGATTAGACCCTTGTTGCATATATTGTACCAAAATTCCTATTCTAAGTCTAGCATTTTGGTAGGCCCTTTAGGTACAATGTCTCATAGACTCTACAACACTCTGCAGTGAAGCATTCTTATCTGTATTTAGATGAAGTAACTGAGACTCAGAGAGGTTACGCAGATTGTCTGAGGTCACAGAGCTAGTAAGTGACAGAACCAGGATTTGAATCCAAGTCTACCAGGCTCAAAGTAAAGTTCTTTTCCACTATGCTACTCTCTCTCTTCTTTAGTAGGTCTTTCCAAGGGCAATAGCCACAGCTAGATAATTGCCTCCATCTCTGATTTAGAGATGTTATGACCTTTTCCCTAGCTTCTTTGGGTAGAATCCATGTGGGACACCCAGATCTCTATGCCTATAGTCAGTCCTTACTGGAACACTTTTTTTTCCTCATAATCCCTGAGACCTAGTTTGTCTCAGAGAGCATAACCATCTTGTTCAACTTCCTTTGCCCAAAGTTTGAATATCTTTTAAAAGTGACAGGACCCTCTCTATAGCCAGAGACAGATAATGCCAAACATGACTCAAGGGATAGAAACATTTTCTTATACTGAGCTGAGAATTGTCTCCCTAAAGTACTAGGGTCTTGCCTGAGTTCTTTGTGGGGCCACCACAGAAGCAATTACAATATTTTGTCCATAAAAGAGCCCTCTGGATATTTTGTGGATAACTCTATTTTCTCCTGGGTGTTACTTTCTCTAGCCCTGGTCACTCTTGGTGTCTTCACTATGTGTCACCTGATCATACTCCTCTGAACAGGGCTAGTTGTAACTAAGGATGTCTAGAGGACAAAATCCACAGCTTAGTTAGAAGGTAAACATTTTACATAAGCTAGGCACATACTTGTGAAGGGTTTTCTGTAGGATAGAAAGATCAATGGTCATGTAGGATCCCGGACAAAGCTGCAGAAGAACGTAGAACAAAATTCTAACTCACAAAAAAAGACAAGACTTACTGGCCTGACAGAGACTGGAGAAACCCCGAGAGAATGGCCCCCGGACACACTTTTAGCCCACTAATGAAGTCACTCCTGATGTTCACCCTTCCATCAAAGATTAGACAGGCCCATAAAACAAAACAAGAGTAAAGGGGCACACCAACCCAGGGGCAAGGACTAGAAGGCAGGAGGGTCCAGGAAAGATTGTAATGGGGAACCCAAGGTCGAGAAGGAAGAGTGTTGACATGTCGTGGGGTTGGCAACCAATGTCATAAAACAATATGTGTACTAATTGTTTAATGAGAAGCTAGTTTGTTCTGTAAACCTTCATCTAAAGTACAATTTAAAAAAAAAGTTTGAGAAAAATAAAAAATTGGAGTTAGAGACTGTCCTTTATAATGCTTCCTGTTCTTTTTCTGTGGCTGCATATAAGAAATGTCCCCGGGATTTCAGTTCCAGGGAATATGTGTTTGTCATGATGAATCAGTACACTTACTCTTAGATGATTAGAGCTTATACAGAAGCAATTGTGGGGACCAGAGTGTACACATTAGCTTGGTGTCTACACGGGGGAGTATCCTGGGATGTTTGATTCCTCAGCAGCTGTAGCTGACACAGGAATCCTGTTGCTTATCATGAGTGTTCTTCATCATTGTGGGGCCCTCTCCCACAGAGCAGGAATGGAGGGTAGGATTTGCCTTGGACATGCTTCAGTTGATGTCATGTGAGTCTTTGTATCTTCCAGTAGAGGATTCCAGTTCCCCTCAAGCTACCTCATCTGACTTCTCCTCCAACTCCCAGCAGTAGAAAAACTCACTGTGCAGACAAGGTAGTTGTGGTGACCACCCCTGAAGTAGATGCGTAGGCAGTGAAATATTCAAAAATGTTCTATAGAATTGGTTTACATTCTCAAGCGCACACTATTTTAAATTTCTTTCCCCAAACAATTCTGAAACCTGGAATATTTTCCTGTGAGTAAGATAGTGATGTCAGATGAAATGCCTCTGAAAGCAGATATGTACGCCCCTCATTTGTTTCCTTGCGAAAGTGTGTGGGAGAAATAGGGTTAGAGGAAACAATTTCAGATTGTCTTTTCAGCTTGTGAAATATCATAGCATATAAATGTAGTCAGTTGTTTACATCCTCAAATGACTTTGCTTTGAAAATAAAAGTACTGCTCCCTAGAAGGAATATAAACAAGCAAAAAGCACAAGAAAAAGTATTTTATTTTATTTTTGTTCAAATTCCCGCTAAAGATACCTGGAGGCAAATTCAAGAGAAATTGATTCTGATTGGGTGAAGAAAATTAATTAGAAATTAAAACTGTTGATGCTTTAAACACTGTCTTTGGAAACAGACGACAAACGTTTGGGGATTAGCAAACTGACTCTGGGAATGATTTTCTTTCTTAGAATTTCTGGAGAGTTACCTGGTTTGACTCTCCCTGAGCTTGTAATAATTGATCCTGAGGTCCCAGAAATAAAGGGGCTGGAAGTCGAGGTAGGCAGATATAATAAAATTGCAACTGGGTACATTTTAAAAAAGAGTATTTGGTAGCTGCCTTCAATGTATCACAAAATCCACTTCCTAGAAGTGAGATTTTAATCCCTAGAAGTCTGT
>NW_004443962.1:1194204-1204600 GCF_000243295.1 Trichechus manatus latirostris | reverse complement strand
GGCAGTTCTACTCCATCCTATAGGGTCGCTATGAATCGGAATTGACTTCACAACAATGGGTTTGGTTGTCAATTTGATCCTAGATAGTGTCCGTATGTATTTTTCAAACCTAATTAAAATCATAGTACAAGCTGTTTTGTCACCTTTGATGCTGGTCTTTTCCATGGTTGAACCTATTAAGACGAATAAAATGGCCAAGGCATGATATTGGTACAAGCTAATCCATAATGCAGCCCTGACACTGGGTGTCTAGGTAAGGCCCTGGATAAAAGCAAAAGGCAAGCAAACAAACATAACACTCTTCACAGAAGCAGCCATCATGCTAACACCTTCTCCTAGGCAAAAGCTACTTTCATTCCTAAGCTCAAGGTGTTAGTGACAGTGTCCCGTGTATGGTAGAAAAGAGAAGAAGGTTGGTTTTCCAAAATTTATCTCCATAGCCCTTCCTTTCTAGGTATAGGAATCTAGAATATTTTTAACGTCCTTAAAATGTTAGAATGAATTCACTTTTAAGAAAGGTTGTTTTCATTTTGAGAACTATAAATTTTCATTGTAGGAATGACCAATGGGTGGTTTGTACCAGATCCTGATTAAAGAAAGAGAAAAGTTCTATTTGAAAAATCTGTAGTTCCTAGTCCAATATTGGAAATAGGATAAGGACTCCTATGATGTCATCTAGGAGTTTGACAACCAAACCAATCAAATTTTTTGGATCTGGCATGGACTTACATCCAATAGGAAAGGTAACTGAAATGGAAAGAGAAAAGGGGGAAAAAAATCACCACTTAAACAAATGTTTCAGTTGAAATGTTTCTTGTTGAAGTCTAACTATTTTCTTAGAGTTTATTTTCAAATTGAGATATAATTCACATACTGCAAAATCTGCCCTTTTAAAAAGTGCCATTCACTGTTGTTTTAGTATATTCCCAAGGATGTGCAACCACACCCTTATCTAATTACAGAATATTTTCATCACCCCAAAATGAAACCCCATTCCCATTAGCAGTCACTTCTTGCAGAGTTTTGCTGAATGAAAAATCTTCAATTCTTTTCTTCTAAAAATTCAATTTTCTTAGATCCTTCCCTCAACAAAAATGGTTTTTAAATATTTCTATTGATAAGAGAAGTTATCAAAATAATCTCAAATAACAGATGAATGATGTCATTGTTGTTGAATATATCTTCAAGTATAAAAATGATTATCAACGGAACAATTTTCCCCAAGTTTTCAATGTCAATAAAATCCCCACCACCATCATTATCATCATCATCACCCCCGTTTATATTGAGAACTTGCTATCTGGCAGGTACTCTATTAAGATATTTTATCTCGTCTTATTTTGACAACAATCTTGTTAAGTGATTATTAATACTCACTCCTTTGTCCAATGAGAAGAACCTGAAGATTGTGGAGATGTGAAGTAATGCCCTAAAGTCATCTAGTAAGTGTCAGACTTGAGAAGCAAACCCAGGTCCAGTTTGATTTGAAATCACAAGCCTTCACCACTGAGTTCTGCCGGATGCAAAGAAATGGACGAAGAGAAAACATAGCTAGATTTCAAAACACAAATAACATTTAAGTCCAAATGGGAATTTTACACAAATGCAGGGTGCTGAAAAAGGTTATGTAGTGTTGACTCCTGGAAGGATTATCCCTGTGATTTATGTATCTGCATGACTGGATTCTTACGATGTATACTTGCATAAGGCTATGGAAACCGGATCTTCACTGTCCTTCCATTTTCATTATTTGATAACTAACCTATGAAACGGGAAATGGAAAGAATTGAAAATTCAGGAAGTACGATTGATACTATAGAGACCTCTTCTCCCAGGGCTTTTTTTTCTTGGTCTTTCAGGATCATTAGGCTAGACTAGTTAATTAAAGGATTCCATTCATTGCTTTCCTGCTGGCTTGAGTTTCTCTTTGCTCCTTTCAAGGCCTCCTTCATTTTCACCACTCCTGAAACCACCTAGCATGCGTGCCATTGATTCTCAGGAAAGACAGAATGCACGGCGCATGCTACTTTTGTATATAACTGCATTTATAAGATTATAATAAATTTGATTAGGGTCTTATCTGCAGGTGAGCTATGGTTAACTCCATATGGAAAGAAAGAAATCATGGAACTATTCTGCAATTCTGGGTGAAGTTTCAATTCAATTCAGCAGATGTTCGTTGGTCATTTTCTATGTTCCCAGACTTGCCATGAAAGGGAGCAAAGTGTGTGTGTGTGTGTGTGTGTGTGTGTGTGTGTGTGTGTGTGTGTTGAGGAAATGCATATAAAACATATGCCCAATTAATTGTAACATAAGACATAATGTGATAAGTGCCTCATGGACGGAATGTGGTAAGTTCTCCGATCTCTCCAACTAGATCAAAGCCCTGCCTCAGACACTGTGACACCATACACCTTTCTTCCTTTGCCCTGTCTCAGTTACAACTGCATATTAGTTTATGTGATCATTTGACGAATACTTATTTTCCTAACTTGAGTGCAGAGTCCTTGAGGGCAGTGGGCATGTCTATTTTTCTTCCTCATCGCATCTCTGGTGTTTTGCATGATGTCTGGAATGCAGTAGGTATTCATTTGATATGTGTTGAATGAATGAATGAATGCATAAATGAACAAATTATGTTAGAAGACTAAATTACAAAGAGCAGGGAGGAGAGTGTCCATATGAGATGGAGAACAACTAAGAATTATAATCTTTGAATTAAGGATTGTTCACAAGGTACATATTTTTAAAAATATATAATGCATACACATATAATAATACTACAAGACACAGATAGTAGTATATAAAATATGTGCATAATAATATATGTGATATATGATATACAAACATAGCCTTCTGAACGCCAGAAGGTGATGGGTGTACATCTGGTTGACTTCTCAACTGTAACTTGGATTCTCTTGTCAGTTATCTGGTGATACTATAACAGAAATACCACAAGTGGATGGCTTTAACAAAGAGGAATTTATTCTCTAACAGTTTAGAAGGCTAGAATTGCAAATTCAGGGTGCCAGCTGCAGGGGAAGGCTTTCTCTCTTTCGGCTCTGGGGGAAAGTTGTTATCATCAATCTTCCCCAGCCAAGGAGCTTCTTAGTGTAGGGTCCAAAGGACACACTATTCTCCTGGCTCTTGTTTCTTGGTGGTATGATGTTCCCTTATTTCTCTGCTTGGTTCTCTCTTTTATATCTCAAAAGAGTTTGATTTAAGACACAACGTAATCTTGTAGATTGAGTCCTGCCTATTACATAACTGCCTCTAATCATGCCTCATTAACATCATAGAGGTAGGATTTATAACACACAGTAAAATCACATCAGATGACAAAATGGTGGACAGTCACACAATACTGGGAATCATGGCCTAGCCCAGCTGACACACATTTTGGGGGGACACAATTCATTCCATAACTTTCCACTCTTTGACCTACAAAAATCCATGTCCTTGCCACATGTAAAACACATTCACCCCATCATGTCATAGTAAAAGTTTTAAATGAACTCCAAGTCCAAAATCCAAAAATTCCTCTTCATCTGAAATCTAGAAAACAAGTTACCTGCTTCATAAGTACAATGGTGGAACAGCTACAAACTAGACATTTCCATTCCAAATGGGAAAGTTGGAGGGAAAGAAGGGATAACAGGCACAAAGCAAGTCAGCAGAACACATTACATTAGCCCTCAAGACTTGAAAACAATCCTCTGTTCTCTGACATCATTTACACAATGGCTCTGCCCTCTGAACTATAGATATTGGTCACACTCTCTGGATTCTGAGTGGAGAACCCTCAGCCCTGGACTTCAGCTCCGCCTTGCAGGCTCACTGGAAGGGCAACTCTGCTTCTTCACATTTGGGCAGCCCCATTCTCCTAGTCCACATGAGTGGCAACTCCACCCTTTGAGACTGAGGCAGCTCTGCTTCCTACGTTCCTTGTCTCTTCAGCTTCTGCTTCCTGGTTCCTTGGCCTCTTGGTCCCTCGGGCTCTATTGCCTGCTTCTGCCCTGCTGGGGCAAGTGTTTCAAAGCTCTGTAGCTCCACCAATAAGTGCCTGGAGGCACCCCACTCCACCAGTAAACTTCGGCTGGAAGGCACTCAGCTCTCTTGCTCCATGGGCCGACAAGCCTAGCTCAACAGTAAGTGCCTGGAGACACCTCGCTATGCCAGGTAGCTTCCTCTGCAAAGGCACTCAGCTCTCACTGGTCTCCGGGTTCTGCTGCCGCCATTTCTCTGCCGCTGCTTCTCGCTGTCTATGCCGTCTCCAGTGCAACAGCTCTCCTCACATCCTTCTGAGTCCTCGCCAGAATTGTTTTTGGCAGCCATAATTCCACCAACAGTCTCTTCAAGGCTTTTTACTACTAGGCACTTTAAAACTCTTCCAGCCTTTATCCATTCACAGCTGCATAACCACTTTCACATTTTAGGTATCTGTTAGAGCAACACCCCACTCTCGGTACCAAATTCTGGCTTGGTTATCTAGTGCTGCTATGGCACAAATACTGCAAGAGGATGGCTTTAACAAAGAGAAACTTATTCTCCCACAGTTTAGGAGGCTAGAAGTCCAAATTCAGGGTGCCAGCTCCAGGGGAAGTCTTTCTGTCTCTGTCGGCTCTGAGGGAAGGTCCTTCTCATCAATCTTCCCCTGGTCTAGGAGCTTCTCAGTACAGGGACCTCATGCCACCAAGAATGAAGAACCAGTAGGGGAGTGAGTCCCTTGGACCTGGGGTCCCTGTGCTGAGAAGCCCTTTGACAAGGAAGATTTATGACAGGGACTTCCCCCAGAGCCAACAGAGAGAGAGAAAGCCTTCCCCTGGAGTTGGTGCCCTGAATTTGGACTTCTAGCCTCCTAGACTATGGGAGAATAAGTTTTTCTTTGTTAAAGCCATCCACTTGTGGTATTTCTGTCTTAGCCCCACTAGATAATCAAGACACGTATATAACATATGAAGATGGCCTTTTGAGCACCAGAAGATGATGGGTGTGCATCTGGCTAATTTCTCAGCTGTCACTTGGATTCTTCTGTTACTCTATCAGACCTAAAGGCTATGAACAAAACAAATCAGATATTATAGTGTGACTGTCCTATGCTAAGAGATATGCACAGGTGAGCCCCGAAGAAGGGCACCTAGTCTAGTTAGGGAAGGATTCTTGGTGGAGGTGACTCTGGATCCAATTTTTGCAAGAAGGCAGAGTATTCCAGGCAATGGTAATGGCTTGTGCAAAGACAGATAGACACAAAATAGTGTAACTCAAGGATATGAATGGAGTTCTAGTCATGTAGAGGAAGAAGATCCAGGGCCTTATGTACTAGAAAAATAAAGCAAAACAAAAACCCAACTTCTATCAAGTTCATTCCATGTCAGAATAGAACTTGCTCCACAGAGTTTTCAATAGCTGATTTTTCAGAAGTAGATCACCAGGCCTTTCTTCTGAGGTGCCTCTGGGTGAACTCAAACCTCCAACCTTTCAGTTTGCGGCCAAGCACGTGAACCATTTGTACCACCTAGGGACTCCAAAACCTTATGTACCAAGCTTCAATGATTCAACTCTATCTTGAATGCTATAAAAAGTTTTTGAAGAGGAAAATCCTTGAGTATTTGAGTTTTGGAGTAATTATTTTGGCAATGTGGAGGCTGCATTGAAGGTAATTGGACTGTTTTTCATAAAGATGTTATAATAGGCAAGAAGTGACAAGGGTCTGAAATTAGGCAGGAACAAAGAGGACAGAGTAGAAGGAAGGTATGGGGGAGATGCTAAGGAAATAATATCTATAATACTCTCTGAATGATTGGAGGTGAGTTAACAAGAAGAGTCTAGGATAGCTCACAGGTTTTTGAATTTGGAACCTGGATAGATGATGCAGTCATTTGCTAAAATATGGAGTTCAGCAGGTTTGGGGAGGAAACAGATAAGTTCAGTTGTAGACATGTGATTTTGGAAGTACATTTACCAGTGGCTTTCGATTCTGACTCATGGTGACGCCATGTGTGTCAGAGTAGAACTATGCTCTATAGGGCTTTCAATGACTGATTTTTTAGAAATAGATTGCCAGGGCTTTCTTCCAAGGTGCCTCTGGGTGGACTTGAACGTCCAACCTTTCAATTAGTAGTGGAACGCTTTAACTGTTGACATCACCCAAAGACCTTAAAAAAAAAAACAAAAAAACCATTGCCGTTGTTTCTGACTCATAGTAACCCTATAGGACAGAGTAGAACTGCCCTATAGGGTTTCCAAGGAGCAGCTAGTGGATTTGAACTGCCAACCTGTGGAAGGATCTTGTTGGCAGATAGATGCAAAAGTCATCAATAGTCTAAGAAATGTAATGTGAAAGAGCCCAAGAAAAGTAAAGAGAGTAAAAATATTAGTGGCTGCAACCCTGGGAAATAGTAACACGTGGGGGATAGGAAGAAGGAAGACTGTGAAGTTTAATAGAGAATCCAAAGAAAAACCAAAAAGAAAATGGGATCTCTGAAGACAAGGAGTAAGAGTTTCATGAAAGAAAAGAGTGATCAATAATGTTAATATAAATGATTTTTTTTTGTATAGTTAGGACAAAAATGTGTCCATTGAGTCTGGAATAATCTAGCTTATGGTGGTTTTATAAGAAGTTCAGTGGGGTTATATGGGCAAAGGGCAGCATTGAATAGGTTTGGAAAAGAACAAGAAGTGCTAGAATGGAGACAGTACTGTAGACTCCTCTTTAAGATGTTTGCCTGCTTATGGGAGCGGGAGAGAGTACAGCATGAGAATGCACAGTCAAAGGAGGATTTTGAAAATTCCACATGAGGATGTGGCATTTGTGGCTAAAACTCCGTTCCACACAATCACACATATATGTGTGTGTAGATATATATATGTATATTTGTGAGTATATTTGTGCATATAACAAGCACCTTGTTATCGGGTGCTGTTGATTCGATTCTGACTCATGGTGACCCCATGTGACAGAGTAGAACTGCCCCATAGAGTTTTCTTGACTGTGATCTTTATGAAAGCAGATCACTAGGCCTTTCTCCCGTAGAACCGTTGGTGGGTTTAACCACCAACGTTTTAGTTAGTAGCCGAGAGCCTTAAAAGGGACTAAAAAAATCATTCCCTAAATTACTACATCTCCATCAAATCTTCAATATGACTGTAATTAATGTCACTAGTTCTCACTTTCTCTCACCCTCCCCCTGTCCCAACCCTAGGTCGTGACTGCTTGTATCTGGACAGTTAAAAGCTTACCATTAGGAGAGTTAGCCCAAGCCCTAAACTAATGCCCTCCCCCCATGCCCCTATTTTGAGAGCTGACGCTAATGAAAACCTCCTAGCTTACTGTAAAGGCAATACTGATTTTTATTGTTGTCAGATCCTTAAATGAGTGGCTGCACGTTGCTTCTGGAAAGCAGACAATTTCCAGAAAGAAAACTCAATTTCCAGGGAAAGGGAAGATGTCCTGGAATCATTTCTATGCATTTGATCAAATGAGTTTGATTCTGATGCTATCAAAATCAGAGGCCACAGCCAAGTGTCGTATAAACATATTGCACTGGGAGACTGTGCCTGAGTCATGGAGTCACTGCTCTGCCCCTGGGAGCCATGTGACTTTAGGGAAGTCACTGTCCCATCCTTTGTCTTCTTTTCTGTTAAAAAATGGAGCTAGATAATACATGCCATTCCTGGTTTGACTTTATGTTGAAATTTGATTCCTTGAAACCCTGAATGAAGTCATTCCGTGTATAAACTTCCTTTTCCCACCTGTGTTGTGGAAGGACTCGGCTCTTGACAAATGTCACTATTTTGGTGTGTTTTTCATCCTTTTCATCCCTCCTGGGCGAACAGAATTGCTTCACTCGTCCATGTTCTCATGATGCTTTTCATACGTCTCTACCCATATCAACCAGATTTGTAGAGCTGTCTGTTCTTTCCATTCCCCTCTAAATAAGTCAGATGGCCCTAGTAACATATAGTAACATTTAATAAGGTTATTTGGAGAGGATTGATAATGTGAAAGCTTAAAGGGGTTGAGGCTAGTGGGGGATGTTTATCACTATTTTGGTGTCTTTAACACACAAGTTTGTTGGAATTCATGAGAGCATGGAGGAATTAAATACAACCAAAAAACCCTGTGAGTCAATTCTGACTCATAGCTACCCTATAGGACAGAGTAGAACTGCCCCATAGTTTCTAAGGGGCACCTGGTGGATTCGAACGGCCAACTTTTTGGTTAGCAGCTATAGCACTTAACCACTATGCCACCAGGATTTCCAAATTAAACACAGGCTATTTCAATTATATGGTAATAACTATTTTTCTCAATGTCATCTACATTTAAGGCCTCACTGTAATACATGAGTACATAATTTAAAATTAAAATAAGAACTGTTATTTCTTGTTGCTGTCAAGTTGGCTCTGACTCATGATAATCCACAGAATGAAACACTGCCTGGTCCTGCACCAACCTCATGATGTCCAACATGCTTGAGTCTATTGTTGTCTTCCTACCTAGGGGGCTCATTGTTCTGTATCAGACAATGTTTGGTTGTGATGCATAGGGGTTTTATGGCTAATTTTTGGAAGTAGATCGCCAGAACTTTCCTCCTAGTTCACCTTAGTCTAGAAGCTACAGTGAAATCTGTCCACCATGGGTGACCCTGCTGGTATTTGAAATACCAGTGGCATAGCTTCCAGCATCATAGCAATGTGCAAGCCAACACAGTACAACAAACTGATAGAGGGGTAAGAATAATATTTCAGATTTATGGCACTTAGGAATTTTCTTATATTTCTTGTACCCTCTTCATCTGAGGGAGTCCTGGTGGTACAGTGGTTAAGAGCTCTGGCAGCTAACCAAAAGGTTGGCTGTTTGAATCCACCAGCCGCTCCTTGGAAGCCTTATGGGGCAGTTCTACTCTGTCCTATAGGGTTGCTATGAGTTGCAATCAACTCAATGGCAACGGGTTTGGTTTTTTGGTTTTGGCCTCCATTTTAGAGGGTAAGGCTCATCACTAGTGGAGCTCTTTTCTGATATCAACATTCTATCATTAGATACTGAGAAAGTATGATTCTCACTTAAGTCTTCTGCCTCTCACTAGGAATGACATTCTAGTTCTAGTGCACCCCCTTCTCACTTCCTGGATTTCTGTGTTTTAATCAGGCTTGGTAACACACACTTTTTAAACCAAAACAAAATTTGTATATTTAATTTAGTTTTAAATATATTATTTATTTTGAAGATGTAATATACACACGTGGTAGAAGGTTTTAAAAGTACAAAATGGAGTGCAATCAAAAGTCTCCCTCTCTCCACCATGTTCAGCTCTGTAGTCCCTCTCTCTGACATACCAACTGCTACCAGGTTCTCGTGTACCTTTCCAGAAAGAGTCCATAAATTTATAAACATAAAGGTCTCTACATTCTTTTTGTTCTGTATCACACAAATTGTAGTACAATATATATATGTGGTGTGTATATATATATAATGCACTTTTAGAATTTAGCAATAAATCAGAGTTCTATCTATATCAATACATAGAGTTGCTATTCTTTTTTTTAAAAAAAAATGCTTATCACATCTTTGTAAGAATGTGCCACAATTTAACTAGTTTTCTCTTGATAGATGGTTCTTTAATATCAAATATTTTGGTATTATCAACAATGCTGTGTTTACTACCCTTGTGCAGCTATACCTGGAAGTTAATACCCAGAAAAGAAATTGTCTAAGGAACGAATGGCTTTTTAAGATAGAGCCAAATGGCCATCTGCGATGGTTAATTTTGGGTCAGCTTGGCTAGGCTATGGTGCCCAGTTGTTTGGTCAAAGACTAGATGTTGCTAGGAAGGTATTTACATGTGATAAGCATTTAAATTCATTGATCTTAAGCTAAACAAATTACCGTCTAAAATGTGGGTGTGTCCCATTCAATCAGTTGAAGGCCTTAACAAAAAACTGAGGTTTCCTGACAAAGAAGGACTCAGCTTCAAGAATGTAAATAGACTACCTGAATTTCCAGCCTGTCACCTGACCTATGGATTTTGGACTTGCCAGTCCCTACAATCATATAAGCCAGTTCCTCAAAATCAATCTCTCTCTCTCTCTTTCTGATACATATATATATATATATTCTCTTTCTCTCTTTCTCTCTCTATATATATACACCTAGTATGGTGAGTTATCAAACATTCTGATCCTCAGAATCTGAGAAATAGTATCTCAACATAGATTTATCTTGTAGTTTCTTTGTTATGAGTGAATTTGATGACTTTTTCCCACATTTAAATGTCAGTAGTAGTTCCTGTACGGCTCGTATCCTTAGTCTCAATTTCTATGGGGCCTTTATTTTTATTCTTATTAATTTATAAAAGCTCTTTATATATTAAGGAATTAAAATAGATTTTTAAAT
>NW_004443962.1:1192098-1193380 GCF_000243295.1 Trichechus manatus latirostris | reverse complement strand
ATTAAAAGCTCTGGGACCTGGCAAAATTCCAAATGTATTATATTGATTCAGTATAGGCTTCCAAGCAGATAAATGCACTGATTAATTGCACAGCCGATGCCAAGAGTCAACAGATTCCCCTGTTTAATATGAAGAGAAAATAGATAAGTCATCACCTGAAAATCTCAAAACTGCCTCATACAGTGATTAATCCCTACAAACTGTAAGTAACTCTTTTAAAAAAAGGGAAAACTTAAATATTAGGAATTTAAACAAATTCATCAGAACTTGTGAACTAGCGTCCTCAGTCCCTCTGAGAAAGTGCTAAGTTATTTTATTTTGAAACCACACTGGTGGTTGATCTAAAGTCTCTAAGTCAATCAGAGAACAGAAAGAATGGTTAACTTGAAAACTCTTAATTAGAGACTGACAACCTAATTAAAATTTTGCTAATTAAGGCAATAATATATCTTAAGTTCAAACTTAAAAATATAATTGCCAGTGAAAGTGTGATTTTGGCTTATGGAATCATACACAGAATTTAGAAAATCTGAACGTTTTTGGTCAAACTAAAATATTCCACTTTCCTCCAATCCATTGTACTTCTGTACTACTATTTTTGTTTTATTTTGTCTTGCTTTTGGATGTTATAGTACATGTAAAAATGTGTTTTCCTTAAGTATTGGCCAAGATACTTTAGGAAGCTGTACTATAATTGTAGAACACTGGATGCCAAGTATATGAGGAGTTGCTTTAAAAAGCATGTACATCAGAGTCCTCTTAGATAGAAAACCTTTATTTTTTTTTTAAACTAAGTCTAAGTAATAAAATTCCAGATGATCAATTCCTGCTTATACCAACTTTGAGCAAATGTCCATAATATAATATATAATCAGAAAATACTTTGCATTAAAATATTATGTGCTTTCTTCAGTTTAATCTGAACTCATCTGCAAGTACAATGTCTTAGGCTGGGTTCTAGGCTGTGCAGATCGACGAATCCCAGGTTTGGCAGATAAGCTGACAGCTCAAGTCCCAAGAACCGGAGATGAGACGACAGGAAGCAGCCGCAGGATCCAGAGAGAGCAAAAAGCCAGAACGTCTGCTTATATACAGATGTGGGCCACACCTGCAAGGAGACTCCCTTTCATCTGATTGGCTACTCACAGTATATTCAATCATGGGAGTGATTATATTAAAACACGGAGAATCATGGCCCAGCCAAGGTGATACACAATCTTAACCATCACATACAATAACAAAAAAACCTCTGTCGGTAATCCCCATCTGTCTTTTCAAGTAC
>NW_004443962.1:1189386-1190606 GCF_000243295.1 Trichechus manatus latirostris | reverse complement strand
CTGGACTGTTCAAGCAGAAATGCAGACACTGGCGTGGACCCTGGCATTCACTGGAAGTGGAAGTGATCCAAAACCCTACAGGTGGAAAACCCAAACCAAATGTGTTGCCATTGAGTTGATTCCTACTCACAGTGACCCTATAGGACAGAGTAGAACTGCCCCATAGGGTGTCCAAGGAGCTGCTAGTGTATTAGAACTGTCGACGTTTTGGTTAGCCGCCGAGCTCTTAACCACTGCTACACCAAGGCTCCATTGCTAACACTAGTATAGCATTTGTATACCAAGTATCTTCTTAGCCCTCAAGAAGGGATGTGCGAGGTAGATGCTCCTTTTTTTTTTAGAGATGAGGAAACCGAGGCACAGAGAAGTATTTTGTTCAAAGTCACACAGCTTGTACGTATTTGAACTTGACCGCTTGTCTTCAGAGTCTGTACTCTCAGCCACTTGCTATACTGCTGAGTGGCTTCTAAGGTCTCTTCTTGGCCTGGATCCAGACATACCTGCCAGTATCTTTGGTATGCCTCGCCCAAAGCACTTCCAACAGGGTATTTATGGCCTCAGAGAATCGGAACAAAAACAGCGCCAGAGGGGTTGCTGGGGGGAAATTGAGAACTTTAAACCCACGGGAAAGCCCGTTGGTCATCTTTGGGGCCGGCTGGCAGAGGGAGAGCCTTCCAGAATACTCGCGCCAAAGTAGAGTGCTGTTGTTCTCTGATTTTCCGCTACACCTGCCTCTTCGTCCGCGTTCCTTTCTGGCCTTCCTTCCCACTGCACCTGCCTTCCCACTGCACCTGTGCTAAGCTTTTCCAGGAGACTGGAAGGCACCGGGACAAACAACCATGAAGCTGCCAATTCTCTATTCCACACCCTCTTCCCTGCCTTAATTTAGAGGGGGAAGAGAGATGCCCAGAGTGTAAGGGACTTACCCAAGGTCACAGAGCCCTGACCAGAAAATCCAGGTGGCCAGACTCCCACATCGGCGATCTGTCCATGCTCAGGCACGCCTCGGTTCTCACCCGCACCCAAGAGCTCCCTTAATTCCACATCCCCCGCCTCCCCACCCCCGCCCCCCAGTTCCCAGGAGTCGCTTCTGACGCTCCGCAGCCTCCAGGGTCCAGCCCTTCCTGCGGGCGCTTCCCTTCCGCCGGATTCCCACGCCGGAGTCGCCCTCGGCCCGCGCGCAGCCCGGGGGAGCGCTGCCTTCCGGGCTTGTTCGGCCG
>NW_004443962.1:1186467-1187747 GCF_000243295.1 Trichechus manatus latirostris | reverse complement strand
AGTCATTTTTTGCCCTTAAAATCCAAATGACTTTAATTTTCAGAAATTTAACAACATTATAATAGATTCTGTGTTCAGAAGTGCTTATGTTATTCTGGGGAATCTGATTCATTTGGTTACGCACCTATTTTCACTCTGTTCTGGATCTGTGTAAATTATATTTGGAAAGATTAGAATATATATAGGTTTCCTTCATCCTTTCTAAAACTTTGCCTTTCTGGTTATGTACCACTTGTAAAAAAAGAAAACTATTAAAAAACAATTAGGTAATTTAACTATGTGTGAAATATGAGAACATGCACTTTAAAAACAAAATCAGCAAAGAGATCTAATGCTTTTACTTCTGTTCAAGTCAGAAGATCATTTAGACATTCTTTTTTTGCCACTATATTTGAAAGTGCTAAAAGTGTCATTCTACAACATTCTAAAATAAGAGGCTTTATGTTGTAGTTTTATGTTTTGATAATACGTATTTCAGGAAAGCAGGAGAGATATTTATTAATATCGTTTCAACTTTCCTAGCCTACATTAAGTAAAATGTGAATAGATTGTACTTAGATACATGTTTCCTAGATGTAGAAAATTTTAAGGTATGCATGATGTGTAATAAAGACAGAACACTTTTTCATGTAAGAGTGAGATGTACAATTTACAGGCAGAGTCAGTTTTCCAAATAGTAATGGATCCAAATAGAAGAGACAATCTGTGTAATGGGACAATGTAATTTATTCTAAGACCATGGGACTTAGAGTCGGTAGACCTAGTTATGAGATGATCTCAGTAGAGGCATCAAAAAAGATCTGTGAAAGTAACTGTTTTCATCTGCAAAAGTGGAAATAATCATAGCTCTACCCTGGTTCCTGTATCTGACTTCATCCTCGACTTAACATGTGACTGTGTGAAAATGGTTACACTTTATTTATACACGTATTTTTAATTAATGGAGGAGATATTTTGGGGCACTGTTACTCTAGAGTAAATGATAGAGTCCCAGCTAGTGAAGACGGAGACTCCTTCCCACCCTTTGTTTGAATTGTGGCTCTTACTAGTTTAGGATCTTGGGTAACTTACATGACCTTGCTGTTCCTCACTTTGTGCGTAAATGTAAAGCATGAATGCTAATACTACCTCATAGGTTGCTATAAAGATTAAATGAATTAATGGTAGCTAAAGATTTGTTGAACTGTCCCGTGTTCCTGGCACTGTTCTAAGAACTTTGAGCCTACCAAGTAGAACATTCTCAGTGTATTTTAGATATTATCTTCTATTTTAAAGTTATT
>NW_004443962.1:1180682-1185328 GCF_000243295.1 Trichechus manatus latirostris | reverse complement strand
GTGGAAGCAGTCCATCAAAGAAGGGTATTAAGGTCAGGGGTTTTTCATCACTTCAGCAGGAAAGGCCATTCATAAGTTACAGAGAGGGGTCCCTGTCCGACAACCAGGCTCCTGAGAAAACTAGGTGAGGTCTCTCAGCCTGGTAGAAGAGAGCAGCCCTTTTGGTAGTAGATCCCTATAATGTTGTTAGCTGGCATCCAGTCAGCCCCCAAAGTGCATTGGCTGGGAGTTGAACCCAGGCCTCCTGCACGGAAGGTGAGAATTCTATCACTGAGCCATCATGCCCCCCCGCCATCCCTACAATAGAAGTAATTGTGTGTGCTCACACACAGGGAGTGTGGGCAATGTGCTTGCCTTGTCACTTCAGGCTATTCCAGAAAACCCCTAGAAGGAAGGTATGGTCACGTTCAGTCAATCAGGGTCTATTCAGACGGATAGCATGGAGGGTTATCACATTCCTAGGGACTGAGCTAAACAATCATGTCATCAAGGGGCCTTGATGTGGGATTGAGAAATTGCAGGCAAAAATAACCCTTCAATCCTGTTACAAACACATGTAAAACCCAGTCACACACTTACTTTCATGTCTAGCACTGGTACCTACGTTAAAACGGCCCCCTTGTGGTCAGGTTGCATCAGTCAGTTGGTTATCTAATGGGTATAGGCTTTAAGTACTCTACCAGATGGTCAAGTGGTCCAGGAAGGGATGGTTGGTTGGTTGTAAAATGGTTATTGTTTGTAGGGCTTATTTCCTAGAAAAGAACCTTCTACAAAGACAGCATTATATAGTTGTTTTCAAGTCTATTCTACCTTAAAAGTATCAATATAGTCCTTTAATCTCTTTATTTTTTCTTCTAAGATTTAGGCAACAGATGCCTTCTAGAATTGGAACAAATCAAAAGAAAGTATTTCTAAATGGAGGATATTTTAAGTTTAAATTCAATCTTTCGAAATCACCGAATTTAAAGCCAGGTATTCAGTTGTTCACATGATTTTAATTGTGCAATAGGGATGATTTTTCAGTGTGCAAATTCCTTCAATTATCCAATCTGGGAAAATTTTATTAAAGTGTAGTTGATGATTGAATCATGGTAATTATCTTGGTTGAAGAATCTTTCTTTGACCTGATTTTTATGTCATGAGCTTAAAATTCTTCACTATTTCAAAGAGGCTCCAATGGCAAAAATGAATACGAGTTATACAGTGTACAAAATGCCCATACTTTCTCATAGCTTTCATTTTAAAAGGGGTATCATTATTTTACATAATATTTTTCGTGTTAACGTCAGCAAATTCAAGAAGGTATTGTTTATTATCCGTTCATTCTCTCTTGTAGTACTTTTGGAAAGCAATTTGCTAAGTGCCTATTATGTGTAAATGCAGTAGTCATTATCACTTCTCACCCAATATTTTGAGTTCTCCCCCTGGGCACATGGTCGAGTGGTACTACCCCGTTCCCTTGAAGTTAATTTAAAAAACCTAAATCAGTTGCTTCTGAGTCGATTCTGACTCATGGCGACCCCATCTATCGCAGAGTAGAATTGCACTTAATAGGGTTTTCATGCCTGTTACCTTTAGGAAGCAGATTGCCAGGCCTTGCTTCTGAGGTTCCTCTGGGTGGTTTGAACTACCAACCTTTTGCTTAGTAGCCATGCGCTTAACCATTTGCACCCGCCAGGGATCCTTTCCTGGAAGTTAGATGTGGCCATAGGACTTGCATTACTAAAGGAGATGTTTCCGGAAGTGACACATCTGACTTCCTCTTGGAAGTTTTAATAGCCACGGCACAGTTCACCTGAGGCTCTTTCCTTCTGATGATGTTCAAGGTAGAGGCTGGTCCATCAACCTGTGTCCCTGAGTGTCTATAATGAACAGAGTCCCACTAAGTGACCCATGGTGGACATTTAGCACAAATGAGAAGTTAAAAATCTCTGTCTGTAAGTAACTTAGATTTGTAAAGTAGTTTGTTATTTGGCCTATCCTGATGGGTATGGTAAGGCAGGGCAGTTTAAGATAATATAATTTAATGGAAGATTATTAGGTATGTTGAAGGTCCTTTCCAGCCAGAACACTCCAGTTTCTCTATGATGTCACCTGTAGTGCATGACAAATATATCAGTTTTCTTTTGATAGTTTTTTAATACTTAGTTTTGCCTACCAAGTATAAGATTTTGTCATTGCCCTTCTAGTAAATTGGTGTATGTTCTGAGCCTAGCTGGCACATTGTTTCTTAAATGATAGTTATTTCTTTCCCGAAGATGTAATGATGTTTTCCAAGAGTTTTGAGATTACTCTTTGAAAGTTGTAATTTAATTGCAAGGCCCTTAAGGACTCATCTGCTCCTTTCCACTTAGCCTGAAATGTAGAAATTACTTTTTGATGCCCGTAAGCATATCTAGGAAAAGACGAATTGGCAACATTGCCTGAGAAGCACTGACAATGTGTTAGCTCTCATCGCTACTGCAGTTTTGCAAGATAAAGGAAAATGCAAATAAACATCGTTTCTTTTCCTTTCCCAGTTTATAGACTAGGAGCCATGTGCGTGGGAAGCAAACCTAGGCAGACCTTCAGGATGAAGGACATAGGCTGAATGCCTTCATCTGGGTCATGGATTGCCAAGCCATTTGCCTGACTCTGTTACGTGCAATAGAAGAGGGAAGCTAGACTTTTTCCGAAGCCTAGGGTACATGCATAGTGCCAACTAGCTTCCACAGTTGGCAGCTCTGCTATCTTTCTCCTCTTCTCCATCTGAGGGTAGAAAGTTAAAGATACCATGTCCCTGGTAACATACCGCCATTTTTCAATTCAGCCAACGCTCACCGAGTACCACTTGCATGGTAGGTTCTCAGTTAGGCATTGGAGACCAGTCGGGAGATATATATACGTGTAGATATATATACACACAAATAGGTATAATACAAGACAACATATGATACATGCCATAAATGAAGCACTTGGGAACCTCAGTTTGTTTAACAAACCTTTACCTGGCTTAAGGTCGTATGGTAAGAATCACCCCAAGGAAGGAATAGGTCCCTGGGTGACACAAATGGTTTGCTCTCGGCTACTAACTAAAGGGTAGGCAGTTCTAACCCACCCAGTAGTGCCACAGAAGAAAGGCCTGGTGATCTGCTTCTGTAAAGATTCCAACCAACAGAACCATATGGAGCTCAGGTCTACTCTGTAACACATGGGGTGGCTGTGAGTTGGAATCAATTCCATGGCAACTGGTCTGGTTTTTTAGGATTTATGGTAATTACCCTGAGTTTGAAAGGCATTTAACACTTCAAAAGGTAGTGCTGGGTGGGGCAGATGGGGGCTGTAATGGAAAGGAGAAGTATCTCTGGATATTTTACTGGAAGAATGTGTTTGAATAAGAATAAGATGCAGATATAAAAAGCATTTGCTTTACAAAAACAAATACCCTACAACTCAATTCCGGCCTACCTAGCATTGTTCTTATTTACATATCCTGCTTGGTTGTCCGTGTTCCTCTCCTCTACCCCTTCTTCAACATGAGTCCATTTATTCACAGCCAGATGTAATACATCAGCGTCTAAGAAGGGGGCAGGTTCTATTCTTTAGTACCAGAGTTATAAGTGGACATCCAGGAAATGCATATAGTTCTGTTCTCTCAATTTCCGTGGAATATCTTAAAACAATGCGGCTCTTTTCTTTGTCCAACTTAGCGTCTGCAATTGCTATCTTTATGCCATGTTATTTTCATTGCACAGTGTTATGAATGGCATGTCCGAATATTTTTTGAAATGCCACTAAGTACAGGGCATTTGCATTTCCTAGGGTGCCAATCAGAAAGATACTGTGAATCTGCCAAGACAGTCTGTCTTGCTGAAATGATCTTTCTTGTTTATACATAAGCTTCTAGTACCATCCTACCCCCTCCACTCATTACTGTTTATAGAAACCATAGCATTGCAGTTGGTGTCACTGATTGCCCACGTTGCTGCTTCAATGAAGCCAGCTGGGATGCGATTGCATGGTCTTTAAATAAAACTTAGTGGCATAAAATGAATCTCCTTTTTGAGGGGAGGGGGTTGTTGCTAGCTGGCTCATTCTCTAAAGCACTAATTATTTGCTTAACTTAGAAGAACTTGAGAACCAGTGAGTCGCCATGTTGGTTCAGTGTCTGACCTTGGCACTGAGGAACTTGCCAATCGGTTCCATAGTTAAAGGCTTTATGAAGCCATTCTCAAAATGAGAGTGATGATACTCTTATCCCCAGCCATTTGAGCACTCTGCAAATAAATCATTGACTGGAAGTAATGGCTGAGAGGCCAGAAGATTAATTGAGATCAAGAATTCTGGGTAGCAATGGGCTGTGCCAGCCCTCTGACAATCCTATGTTCACAGGCAACATGGAGGAAGCCTGGAAGTGGTGAGAAGCAGAGTGGAAGGCTGGTGTTGTATTTTCTAAAACTGTCACCGTATGGAGCACGGAGTACACCAATCACTCCTTTTGGCGTTTTGGCTCGTAAACCTTACTATGTGTTAGATAGGACAGGATTTCTCCTTTTACTTCCAAATTATGGATTAGGAAGCTAAGGCTTGTCCAGGTGAAGCTTTATATGTCTATGTATATGTATTCATTTTCTCCTGAAAATTAAAAAAAAATTAAATATATCTAA
>NW_004443962.1:1162680-1179801 GCF_000243295.1 Trichechus manatus latirostris | reverse complement strand
TCCTTTAGCTCCTTCCCTAATCCTGAGTTTGAAACAATTGAAAAAAAAATAGACAATGTTGTCAAGCAGATGGCTATCAAAAGTGTCCGCTTTCTTATTGGATTGCTAGAATACTGGGTTAGAAAATAGTCAAAATTGAACTTAACACCTTCCTCCCCAAATGAAACCTGGACACATACAGCTCACCAGAGTGAAGGCTTGGGTTAAAGAGCAGACTCACCTGCTTAGAATTCCAGCCTTACCTCTGCTGAGTCTTCATAGTGGAATTAGACAGCGATTTGGACTTCACATCTACCTCTAAAGGGAGGTCTGGACCCTTACCGATTTGTCCCTCGCTAGAATATCAGAATGTCTCCAGCCAGTGGGCAGATAGATTCCCAGAGTGAGAGAACCCACAACAGGCTAAGCCTCACCTGCCCCATTTTTTCTGCCCCATCTTACCATTCAGATAAGATTTTCCTCTTCCATGGAAAGGAGTGAGAAAGGAAGATGGAAGGGCAGAGACTCTCTTCCTAACACTTGTGGGAAAGGCAGAAGTGCCTCTATTGTGGGCTGAGAAGTGAATATGGGGAGTGGGAGAGAATAGTTACCCTAACAGTGTGTAACTTACAAAGGCATAAATATTAAGGGTGTTGATATGTCCTCCAGTGATTTACACTCCTCACAGCCACAGAACAGTTCCTTAATTTCTACTATATGGTATTGTGTGTATATCTTTTTAATCTCTACGAGGGGGCACAGCGGTTAAGAGCTCGGCTGCTAACCGAAAGGTCTGCAGTTCGAATCCACCAACCTCTCCTTGGAAATTCTGTGGGGCAGATCTGCTCTGCCCTATAGGGTCACTATGAGTCGGTATCAACTCAACAGCATTGGGGGTTGGAAAAAAAAATTTATTGTTAAAAAATGAACTAAAGATTTGCATTTTTTTGATAACTGATGTGGTTAATTGTTTCATGTATCTAATGACCTTTTGTATTTCTTTTCCTCTTTAAAATACTCAAGGAAACATCTTTTTTTGGGGGGTATCCCCTCTTTCTAGAGCTGGTTAGGAACATATGAATGATTAGTATCTAGACAGTTTACAATTTCCCAGATTGTTTCATCAGATCAATTTATAGGGAGATGCTTTGCTAACCAGTTTCCTTTTTCTGTTTTTTGGATGCAAAAAGTAGAACTCATGGCTTTCGTTTGCAACTTTTCTCTTACCATGTGTTAATGCTCAACTGTTGTTTGGAAAACATATGATTATTCTTTTACAAAATTACATGTATGTATGTATATATTTATGTATTTATTTCTAATTGAAAAGTAGTAAAAATTCATTTTGGCAATCAGAAAAATGCAGAAAACCAAAAAGAAAATAAAAATCACCCATTGTCTCGCCATCGAGACAACCACTATTTACATTCTGATATACTTTTTCTTTTTACAAAATAGGAGCCACCACAATACTGTTCTGTGGCCTAGATTTTTTTTTAACTGTACAATATATCATCAGTGTGTTCCATGTCAAAATACTTTTTAAAATATTATTAATGGCTACATAGTATTCACTTATTTGGGTGCCATAATCCATTTAACAAATCCACTTTGGTTAGCAATTAGATTGATATATAGCTAAATATAGGAGTCCCTGGGTGGCACAAATGGTTAAGTGCTAGACTACCAGCTGAAAGGTTGGCAGTTCGAACCTACCCAGGGGTATCTCGAAGACAGGCCTGGCAATCTGCTTCCGAAAGGTCACACAGCCTTGAAAACCTTGTAGAGCAGTTCTACTCGGCACACGTGGGGTCACCATGAGTAGGAATTGACTCTACATCAACTAACAACAATATAACTGAATATATCACTATATATGTATATATAGGAAACCCTGGTGGCGTAGTGGTTAAAAGCTATGACTGCTAACCAAAAGGTCAGCAGTTCAAATCCACCAGGCACTCCTTGGAAACTCTGTGGGGCAGTTCTACTCTGTCCTATAGTGTCGCTATGAGTTGGAATCAACTTGACAGCAATGGGTTTTTGTTTTTTATGTATATATAAACATATATATCAATGTGTATCAATATATATTATACATAAAATCTCTATATATGTATATCTGTATCTATATCTAAATTGGCGAGCCCTAAAGCTCCTGAAGCGGACCCAAACCAAAACCCATTGCCGTTGATTCTGACTCATGGTGACCCTGTAGGACAGAGTAGAACTGCCCCATAGTGTTCCTTCAGAGGACAGTGACTCTTTTTTTTTTTTTCCCTCTGTGGTGTCTGACATTTAGCCTACCACCTGTCAGGAGCACAAAATGCTAGCTGTTGCTCTTTGACATGGTGTTCCTTATCTCTCACTTTTGTAGAAGGGCAATTATGCTGTTGGTAGAAGACATAAGATACAAATATTGTATAAAGAAAGTCCCTGAAATTGCCACCCTTCTTTTGTACCCTAACTTATTCAGGTCCTATAGCTGAGCGTAGAGAGAGGCTGGATAGAGGCAGCCAGAGAAGCTGTACCCTGTTGCCATTGAGTTGATTCCAGCTCATGGAAATCTCATTAGTTACAGAGTAGAACTGCTCCATAGGGTTTTCTTGGCTGTAATTTTATGGAAGCAGATTGCCAGGCTTTTCTTTCAAGGCAGCCCTGAGTGGGTTTGATCTGCCAACCTTTAGGTTAGTAGTGGAGCACAGACCATTTGTGCCACCCAGGGTCCTCAGAAGGGTCTGTAGCTGGTGAGAAAAAAAGTGGGGAGCAGAAGAAAATCCCAAATAGTGATGTTTGAAAGCTAATTAGTACTTCAGATGCAATTATTTAGGTGCAGTTAGGATACCATAAATTATTAATTTAATGCCAAATGAATCGTACTGGCAAGAAAGATTTGGGGGTTCAGAGAAGAGGAACAATGATGTTAGAGAAAAATGAGTAAAAATAAATGAAACATTTTGAGAGTGATAACAATGACAGAAGCCAAGAGAGAGCTGGTTTATTGCAAAGTTTTTGTCTTGGTTTTTGTTGTCTTTTTGACATCTGAGTTTGATGTGGTAGAAGAACGGAAGAACCTCCTGCAGTCAGGTCATTGCTACTTGGATAAGAGTTCAAGGTTAAGAGTAAAGATTAGATACACTATGTTGAAATCCAGGAGTTAAAAACTTAATAAAGTGTACTGCTTATTTAAGGCCACAAGGCCACTGGCCAGTCATCAGAGGACACATTTGGAATACATTGAGGCAGAATTCATAGAGGTTGAAGAAAGGCTTTGGAGACTGTCTTAGTTATCTAGTGCTGCTGTAATAGAAATACCACAAGTGGATGGCTTTAACGAACAGAAGTTTATTTCTCACATTCTAGAAGGCTAGAAGTCCAAATTCAGAACATCAGCTCCAGGGGAAGGCTTTCTGTGTTGGCTCTGGAGGAAGGTCCTTGTCATCAATCTTCTCCTGGACTAGGAGCTTCTCCTTGCAGCACCCTGGGTCCAAAGGACGCGCTCTGCTCCCCGTGCTACTGTCTCTCTGCTCACTTCTCTCTTTTATATCTTAAAAGAGATTGGTTTAAGACACAATCCGGTCTTGTAGATTGAGTCCTGCCTCATTAACATAACTGTCACTAATCCCACCTCATTAACATCATAGAGGTAGGATTTACAACACATAGGAAAATCACATTAGATGACAAAATGGTGGGCAATCACACAATACTGTGAATCATGGCCTAGTCAAATTGATACACATATTTTTGGGGGACACAATTCAATCCATGACAGAGATAAAAAGCAGGGATTTATATCCTGGCTCTGGCACTCACTGGCTGTACTTTATGCTAGTTCCTGGTCTCCTTATATAAAATGGGGCTTAATGATAGTGCTTTGTTTATAAGACTGTCCTGAGGATTAAATGTAACAAAGTCTATGGAGTTCTTTGCCTGTGAAGTCCTAGGCATATTGTTAAGTTCTTAGTGTTTTCTGATCCTGTTTTTCCTGTTCTTCATCCTTCCCATTGTCATAAAATACTAAATGCATGCTGTTAGTCTATGGTTTATCCTAACTTTCTCTTAACTTTTGGTTAAACAAAAATTCACCAGTACTAAAAGTCTACATATATTTAAATGTTATCTGTATGCTCAGCTTTTTCTTATTGTTTAAGACAGGTCCTTATCTTGGTAAAAAGTAATAGGAGTCTGAATCTAGCCAAATTCACTTGTAAAGATTCCTGTTTATTTCCGTGAAACTAATAATCACCATAATATCCACAGAATTAAGAAAAAGACTATATTTGACATCATTGATAAAAAACAAATGTAAGATGATATGAGGGAGTAATTTGTCTTGTACAGTTAATTTGAGCAATGCTCTTCTAAGTGATTTTGAATAACTGAATTTTTGGAATAAAGTGAAATAGCACTAGCTTTATTCTTAATATTCCCTGATGCTGGATTTTTGATCCCCTGTTGTGTTGGTAGATTTTTTAGAGGATCAGGAAAGGAGACAACCCAAAGTCCAATTAGAGTTTGACATTGTAGAATCAGTGTAACTAAAAAATTCCTGACCTCATCAGCCTGAGAGTAAAAAGGAAAGTCACTTTCATTGTCAAGTCTTGACTGTAGGTTCATTCAGTAGACTGCTGATTTTCCATTCCTTGGCTGTGTTTCCTTCACCAAGTCATTTCTAGGAAATACTGAGCAGTAAATACTGAGCAGTATTTCCACATTCCACAAATCTGTCCTGGTATTTGTCATCACCACCAGCCTTCTTCACTCTGAACCCCAGAGATGCAAGAGTTTTGCTAATCTCCTCTTTCAGTCTTAAGGAAAACCAGCCAGTAGGTCTTTACAATAAATTACTGAATTCCTGAGGAAAGCAGAAGTATGTAACAGTGCAGAAAATGGAAATCTGAAAACAGATACTAGCTATCACCACTCCTAGAATCCAGTCCATAGGCCACGTCCTTCCCTAGGGAGGCTCCTGACAGTCACTCTTTAATCAATGGCCCGTTGCTAGGTTGCACAGCTAGCTAGTTATCTCTAAGTAATGGGTAGTCCATGTTTGCCCCCAGGGATTAGACTACTCCTCCCAGTTCCAGAGAGAGAGTGAGTTTATTCCTGCTCTCCTATTCCAGGTTTCATTCATTTTCTTAATGCAGGATGACTTCAAGTGGAGACATCCTTGTCTTTTAGGAGAAACACCCCCACCACAGGATCTGATCTGGCCACTCTTTGTCCAGAAAGAGCAATCACAATAGCCATCAGAACATTTCAAAACACCTGGGCTATTCAATTGTAAATAATACCAGATGAGGAACACTAAGACTTCAGCCCAGACAGAGCTGGACCTTTCCCCTCATCTTTTCTTTCAGAATGTATGTAAAGGAGATTATCTGGCATACCCTTCTTGGCATGATCTCTACTCACAAACTCTTGGGGCAAATAAGATCAATCTTTTAAGACTAAATAAGGATTTTCAAATATCCAAAACCCTAACCAAACTTGTTGCCGTTGAGTCGATTCTGACTCATAGTGACCCTACAGGACAGAGTAGAACTGCCCCGTAGAGTTTCCAAGGAGCGGCTGGTGGATTCAAACTGCCAACCTTTCGGTTAGCAGCCGGGCTCTCAAGCACTGCACCACCAGGGCCAGACAGCCTGAATCTAGGGAGAGGAGAAAATTTAACTCTGCATGAACTTGGTTCTGCTCCACATATATCCAATTTAAATTACTAATCAAAATAGTTAACGTCTCAGATTGAAACATCTGCTTCAATGATGGTGGTGGGGGAAGGGTTTCCAACACCAGACAATAGGAAATTGACTTGCGTTTGTGTGATTAGAAAGGCTAAACAAAGTAGTTCCTCTCAAAACAGAGGAATTTCTATGATAAGGGAAATGCCAGTTTCTATCCTAGGAGCAAAAATTCCCAAAAAAGAAAAATCCCAACTGTCTTTGAGTAGATTCCAACTCATGGTGACCCCATGTGTATAGAGTAGAACTGGGCTCCATAGAGTTTTCAAGGCTGAGATCTCTGGAAGCAGATCTACTCAGGAATTCAGGTGAGTGCTTCATCGTTTACATTAGCCAGGATCTCTCTAGTGAGCAAAAATTACTAACCCTCAAAATGGTATATATCTAATTATAAGATTTTTTAAGGTTTAGCCTCATTGGGCACCCTATTGCTTGAAGAGTTGAATATTTTAGGTTTGGAAAAGCAGAGACATTATGGAACGTGGCTTCATTTATGTGTTTATTTAACTAGCATTTACTGAGATTCACACTATGTCCCAAGCAATAAGCCTGCAGGAACCCTGTTCTAAGATCTCATACGTCGATAGAGGAGATAATTTGTGAGTACAGCTAATGCTAATATAGGGTATTAATGGTGTTTATAGTGTGCCTTTCTTATTCAGCTTTACATTACTAGACAAAACTGCTATGACTGGAGTAAAGATAAATTCTCTCAAACGTTTTGAAATTATCTTCTCTGTTAATTACTGTTGGCTGCTGTGATTGTTTGCGTGTGTTCAGTTCAAGTCCTAGTTGAGTAAATTGGTTGCTAACTTGTTGTCATCACTCTTCTCTGGAAATATCCTAGTTGTAGTTAACATTAGGCTGAGTCACCCACTGGCCCTGGACGAGTCATCATAATGATCTTGTTTTCCAAAATGCAGTACTTCTAGATTGCATGACCTCAACTGGAAATAGTGTTCATGGCATTGGAATTGGGAAGACACAAGGAGGAATACGGGCTAAAATATATGTAGTTTGTTTTTTAAGATTAAAATTTAGAAATGGCCAGAGAATTTCAGAGAGCAAACACTGATACACCTGTCACTCAGAATGAATAAATTTTAACTTTAGGCCATATTTATTTGAGATTTTTTGAAATAATGAAGTCAGACATTACTGATCAAATTAAAACCATTTAGAGCTCTGCCCCAGCTCCATTCCACAGTCCTTTCTCCTCAGATGTTTAACAGTTGTAATGACTTTAGTGTGTATCCTTCCAGTCCATGTGCTTATATTCTTAATATATCTAATATATTGCTTTGAGTGTTTATAAAATTTATATAAATGGTATTGAACTGCACTTATCTCTCTGAATCTTATTTTTTTCCACTCAATTTTATGTTATTTAAATTTATGGAGCAGTGGTTAAGAGCTCACCTGCTACCCAAAAGGCCGGCAGTTGGAATCCACCAGCCACTCCTTGGAAACCCTAGGGGGCAGTTCTACTCTGTCCTACAAGGTCGCTATAAGTCAGAGTCGACTCGACAGCAACGGGTTTAATACATATTTATTATGTCAAAATATCTAGATTGGTGTCCGACAGTAGTAGTGGCTGAGGAACAGACCATGGAGCCCGATTGCCTGAGTTTACCTGGCTCTAGGTAGAACCAGTTATGTGTCCTTGGGCAAGTTCCTTAACCCCTCGGGTCCTCAATTTCCTCATTTGTAAAATGGCAATAACAGTAGCACCTGTCTCCTAGGAATTGTGACGAGGAATAAAACGAGTTAATATACGCAGGCTCTTTGCCTGGCACTTATTAAGTGCAGTGTAGGTTTTTATTATCTGTATGCTCACTTGGAGATGTGCGTTGACTCACAGTAGGAGGAGAAGCCTTGGGAGTGGTTCCTGGCTGAGCTGGAACTCGAGTGAACGCTTGACACTGAAGCAAATCCCTTTAAGGGTTTTAGAGGGAAAATAAATAAATGCCAATGGGTGGAGCTGAGACTTCCCTATGCTTTCAGATCTGTGTCAGCTCTGCCTTCCAAGCCACCTGGGCCTCCTTGTTCTTCTTATTCGGCGCTGTCAAGTTAATTCTGGCTCATAATGACCCCACGTGACA
This sequence comes from Trichechus manatus latirostris, assembly GCF_000243295.1. NCBI lineage: Eukaryota > Metazoa > Chordata > Mammalia > Sirenia > Trichechidae > Trichechus > Trichechus manatus. The sequence goes on along the minus strand of NW_004443962.1, from coordinate 1,171,976 downwards.
GAGTAGAACTTCCCCATAGGGTTTTCTAGGCTGTGGTCTTGATGGGGGAAACCTGGTAGCACAGTGGTTAAGAGCTATGGCTGCCAACCAAAAGGTCAGCAGTTCCAGTCCACCAGGCCCTCCTTGGAAACTCTATGGGGCAGTTCTACTATGCCCTATAAGGTCGCTATGAGTCAGAATCCACTGTATGACAACAGGTTTGTTTTTTATTTTTAATGTGCCGATGAATCACATGAATCACAGTTCTACTCTGTCCTATAGGGTCTCTGTGAGCTGGGACCGACTCGATGACAACAGGCTTTTAATCTTGATGGACGCAGACTGCCGGGTGTTTCTCCCATGGAGCTGCTGAGTGGGTTCGAACTGCCAACCTTTGGGTTAGCAGCCTAGTGCTTAACCATTGCTCCACCAGGTCCCCCTTGGGCCTCCTTAGTAGGTTCCATCCAGTTGAAAATAGCCAGCTCTCTGAAAAAGACTGAAGTGCATTTCCAAGGAAGACATTGACACTGAGTTAGGGCTTTGTTCGGATTGGTATCCCCACCTCATGAAGCTATTTGGTGGAATCAAATTTCAGTAAGTCTAATGCACCTTGCTGTCTTTATCACAAAACAGATGTTAGACAGTAAAAATAATACCGCATTGTAGTCTTCTAATGAGGAGGGGGGCCAATTATCATATTAACATAGACCATAAGTGAATCAAAATGCAGAATCATAAAATTTGGGTGCCAGCAACAATTGTAGGAATTGAGTGCACCATTTCAAAAGCCCTGTGTCTGTGTTCAATGATTGGATCTTTGAATCCAGGACTCTTAACTCTTAATACACTTGGGATTTAGAGACCAGTGACTGGGGTTGGAATCTGATTCTTTCATTTTCTCAGTGCATGATCTCAGGCAAGTTTCTTATCCTCTCTGAGCTTCAAAGTCCTCATCAATAAAGTGGATATAATCATCTTTGCCTCCATCAGAGCATTGTTGTGAAGTATAGATGAAATAGTGTGTATGCAAAGCAGTGCCATCTACAAAGCATGATAGCATATAACTTATTATGACTGCTATTGTTATATCTGATGGATTTATGACATGAAGCTATATCAGAGCTAAAATGAAGCTCCATCTTATATGGTCTTGAAGAGGGAGTTGATGGCCAAAGCAAGTTTAACCAACAGGGCATTTATAGCATCTTTGCAATAAGAATTATATCTCCCGATAGCCATCACATCTCATTGCACACAAATTTTTTCTGGCCCACTCTATTATGATGCTGTTCAAAAAGGATGATGCTCCCATCAATAAGGTGGTAGAACCATTTTAGACTGAATTGCGAAGTGGAACAGCATGATAGAGGTTAGGGCCTTTTGTTGACTTAAGCTTACTTTAAATTCTTTGATGAACGGCAAACTAGAGTCTTGCAAGGGTGTGGTAATGGACTCCATTATTCAATATTGGACTCATTCAATAATGGACTCCATTATTCAATATTATCACTCTGGTTCTCAGTCAATGGCGAGCAAATATATACTATAAAATCCCCCAAACCCATTGCCGTAGGGTTGATTCTGACTCATAACAACTCTATAGGACAGAGTAGAACTGCCCCATAGGGTTTTCAAGGAGTTGCTAGTGGATTCAAACTGCTGACCTTTTGGTTAACAGCTGAGCTGTTAACCACTGTGCCACCAGGGCTCCAGATAAATATATACTGTACCAGCGTTTAATTTTTGGGACCTATAGGCACTTTTACTTTGAAGCAGAGAGAAGAGCTGAGCTACTTTTAGGTGCAATGACCACATTAATGAACAGCCTCTGCTAATAAAAATAGCATGGTCAGAAAGAAATAGAAAACATCTCGTGAGCACTGGAGCTCAGACATATTCTAGACATAACTGGGTTCTTAGTATGTGCTAGGTTTGGGGCATATAAACATAAACCAGCCCCTGCCGCAAGGAGTTCACAGTGTGACAGCGGAGCAAAGGTATAAGCAAAAATCCACATCTTCAAGGCTAAATGCTAAAGGTCGGAACAATTTACCTCGGGAGCAGAGAGAGAGAACAGCTCCCTTTGCTTGGCGATGTGTGTGTGTGTGTGTGTGTGTGTGTGTGTGGTGTGCATACTCAGGTGTAGTGGGGAAGAATTATCTGGGAAGAGTTCAGAGGAAGATGCCACCGTTGCATTTTGAAGACTAAATAGGCATCCACTTGACATACAAAATAATGAGGAAGGGCATTTCAGGTAAAGGGAAAACATGTGCAAAGGCATGGGGCCCAGAAAGAGCATGTGTTTTAGGCTAATGAATTTGTTCATTCCTTCATCCATTCATTTATGGATGGTCTACTCTTTGCAGGCACTATTCTCGTGGCTGAGGATTCAGTGGTGAGAGAAACAGTGTTTAGTTTCAGGACTTGCTTTCTAGTGCAGAAGTAAAACAATAAATAAGTAAACAACTAGCATGCCTAGTCCTACAATGTCAGGTGATGCTAAGTGCTGGAAAGAGAATAAATGCATTAAGGAGATAGAGAGTGGAAGAAAAAGCTCTTGAAACAGAGCAGTCTTCTCTGAAGGAAGAGCTTTATAGTACAGACCCAAAGGAAGTGAGGGGCAAGCCTGCAAATACCCAAGAACTTGTTCTGCCTGGAAGGAACAGCAGTTACAAAGTCCTGCAGCAGGAATGGGCTTGGCATCATCAAAGAGGAACAAGAACGACAGTGTGGTGGGAGAAAAATGAAGGGGGATGGTAGGGAAGGAGATTACATATTCATGGTCATGTAAAAACAAAACAAAACAAAAAAACCAAACCTGTTGTCTTCGAGCGCATTCCGACTCATGGCAATCTCATGGGGTACAGAATAGCACCGCTTCATAGGATTTTCTTGGCTATCATCTTTACAGAAGCAGATCGCCAGGCCTTTATTCTGTGACGCTGCTGAGTGGGTTTGAACCGCCAACCTTTAGGTTAGTAGATGAGTGCAAACCGTTTGCGTTACCCAGGGACCTATGATCTTGTAGGTCACGGCAAATATTTTGGATTTTATATGGAAGATTATGGAAAGCCAATGAAAGGTTTGAGCAGGGGTGTGATATTCTGTTTACATTTTAAATGGACCACTCTGGCTGCAGTGTGAAAATAGACTGTATCAGGGAGACCATTTTGGATGCTATCACAGTATTTCTGGTGAGAGGCTTGGAATAGAGTGACAGTACATGAGGTGATGTGACAGGGTCCGGCTCTGGATGTTTAGTGAAGGGAGAGCTGACAAGATGTGCTAGCAGATTGACTGTGGAGACTGAGAAAAAGGGAGCTCAAAGATGACTCAAGTTTTAGGTGAAAAGTGATACTCAGTATAGAGTTGGGAAATAAGGGGTAGAGCTGCTTTTAGGGGTGGGAGGTGGGGAAATTCAGGTGTTCTGTTTGAACACGTTAAATTTGTCATAGAGATGAGACATTGAATAGAAAGGTAAAAGCTTGGAATTGAGGGGAGGGGAGGGATGGAGATTTGAATATGTGATTCATCAGCACATACACACAAAAAAAACCTGTTGTCATCGAGTCGATTCCAACTCATAGCAACCTTATAGAACAGAGTAGAATTGCCCCATAGGGTTTCCAAGCAGTTGCTGGTGGATTCGAACTGCTGACCTTTTGGTTAGCAGCCAAGCTCTTAACCACTGTGCCACCAGGACTTCTAGATGGTATTTAAAACCATAGAACTCTATTCAGTCAGTTAAGGGGTTTATGTTTATATGGAAGAGAAGAGGTTTAAGGACTATGCGTGGGGGACTCCCAATATGTGGCCATTAGTTGCTAAATCCTACCAAAGAGACTCAGAAGGAGTAGTTTAAGAACTGGAGAAAATTTAGGGGCATGTGATCCCACAAGAGTTACAGGACGAAAGTGACACTGAGGAATGCCCAGCTGGCTAACATGCTGACGAGAGCTAAGTAATATGCAGACGGAGGGCGGAAATTCAGATGGGAGTGGGGAAGTCGCTGGTCACCCCAGAGAGCGGTTTCAGTGGCAAGCTAGCTGGGAAAGTCTGATTGGCTATTCGAAGGTGAGTTATTGGAGACAGTGAGTATAGAAACATTTCTAGGAGTTTCACAGTAACATCATGTGGAGAAATGAGGGGATGTGGGATCTTGGCCAGGGTTGTTTTTAACAAGAAGCATTATAGAACATTTATATGCTGATGAGAATAACTTATGAGAAGGGAAAGCTGAGGTTGACGGAGAGAGAGAGAAGATACTACAAAAGAAAGTGGCTTCCCATGGCTAACACATCCAGGTTTAGACTAGCTACATCAGTCACATCAGAGTCTTGCTCAAAAAATAGACGGCTCATCCCACGCTAGACCCCCCTTTGTGTCAGAAGGGTCTCAAGTAGTTCTGTTTTCAGAAAGTCCGTGAGGTGATTGTAACGCAGAGCTAGATTTGGAAACTTTTGCTTTAGGCAACCCAGTGTATTGTCCTGGTGTCAAGACTCCACGGCTTGAGAGTCGCCGCAGATGGGGCTGGAAAGTTGGATTTAGTGTAAGTCTTTAATCTCTTAGCTTTGGCTTTTTTTGTTTTCGAATTTCGCCTCCTAGGAGTGAGTTTAGCGTTGATGACTGGAGGCTGCTAATGGTTTTTGGAGCCCATGTGATTTCTCTGGAGGTATTTATAGAAGTGTCTGCCTCTCACTGTTTGTGATTAGAAAAACTTTGGTCAAAATTTTAAGCAAATAGATACCCTTTGAAAAAGTGAGGGTCACGTGTTTTCCTCTTCTTTAGGAATACACAGAAAGAATCGAGAGACTGCCAAATCTAGCTCAAACGAAAGAAATTGGGTCAGAGGGGACCATTACTATATTACACCTCATATATTGAGTCATAGAACCAAACTAGATCCTCAAACGCTTAACTCTTTAGGGAGAATAATGCTGTGAATGGAGATTGGACCTATAATTAAAAAACCTGGGTTACCGTTTTGGCTGGTAGAGTTGAACTATCAATCTTTCAGTTAGCAGTCAATCGCTTTAACAGCTGCACCACCAGGGCTCCATTAATTTATAAACTCTGTGAATTTTGACAAGTTTGTTGTGTTCATATGAACCTGAGTGTGTTAATTCTCTCCCTGCTTCTGTGCTGGAGTTGTTGTGAAGGTCTAATGAGTAGAAAACACTTCATGATCAGTAAAAATGTATAGATGCATGTTATCTGGATAAATCAACAACAACAACAGCAAAACACCAAACCAGTTGCCACAGAGTTGATTCCGACTCATAACAGTCTCACGTGTGTCAGAGTAGAACTGTGCTCCATCAGATTTTCAATGGCTGATTTTTCAGAAGTAGATCACCAGATCTTTCTTCCGAGGTGCCTCTGTGTGGACTCGAACTTCCAACGCGTCAGTTAGCAGCCAAGTGTGTTAACTGTTTCCACTACCCAAGGACTCCATATATATTGATAGGTGTGTATTACTGTTGTTGTTAATTGTGAAAAACCAATTTTGTAAACACAGTTTTACATAGCATGACATAAATATCTTGGCAAAATGATGTTCACACCCCACCATTTTTGACAGGAAGTAAAGCTGATAAGGAGTGTATATGTGTGATCATTAGGGTGCCCAGGTTTGTTCATTATTTTTGTTAGGTTTCCTCAGACATTAGGACGGTTTTTGGATTATGATTAAGGAGAGTGTAGAAATTATGTGCTAGCCTAGACCCCAAAGTTCTTCTTGTGGCAGTTCAGTAATGGAGATAAGCCCTAGAGCTTCCAGGTGCCTTTCTGTGCTACACCTGTGTTTCAGTCTATGCCCCACAGCATGGAAAAAGTCACAAGTGTGAAAGAGAATAGAATGATATAGTAGGTTGTACTGTTGTACTCCATGCTGCTCACAGAACGCTTGGAGGTGGAAATGAGATTATATCTGGTGCCACGGAGTGTTATCATGCTGCATTGCATCTAGCAAATGTTGACCAGCGTATTAGTAGGGCTTGAAAACATGACTTATAAGGAACAAGTGAAGACCCCAAAGATATTTAGCCAGAGAAGAGAAAATTGAAGTACACCATGATACTCTGGTGATTTCAAGAAAGAGAAATAGGTTTGATGGGCTGAGTTTTGAAAGGTAGCTCTGGGCGCCATACGAAGTACAATGACTACAATGTTAGAGAACACACAATGGATGTTTTGACTGCTTATGACTTTCTAGTTACTGTTATTATACAAGCAGATATGGGATGACTGTAGAGATACCACAGGGGGATTGAAGCATTTGATTTGAAGCAGAAATAGAAGACCTATGAAGCTTTTTCCATCTCCAATATTCTGTGTCAAATTTAAGACAAATTTCCATGGCCACCAGCCACCTGTTAGTTTGTGATACTGTGATGCCTTGTGTGTTGCTATGATGCTGGAATCTATGCCACTGGTATTTCAAATACCAGCAAGGTCACCCATGGTGGACAGGTTTCAGCAGAGCTTCCAGACTGATAGACTAGGAAGAAAGGCCTGGCAATCTACTTCCTAAAATTAGCCAGTGGAAACCCCATGGATCACAACAGAATATTGTCCAATATAGTCCTACAGGATGAACCTCCTAGGTTGGAAGGCACTCAAAACACACAACGGCTGCAACATCAGACTGGAGAATACCAATGATTGTGAAGATGGCGCAGGACCAGGCAGCGTTTCATTCGGTTGTATATGCAGTCTCCATGAGTAAGGCAGCAACTAATAATAACAATAAATTTATATGTGAGGATGCTCTAGTAAATTTTCTGAGGTAATGGAGGCTGGGGGAAGGCTGCAGAGGAAGACAGAGACACTAGGAACAGTTGGCTATGTTAAGTGGCAGAAAGGAGTTTGAGGTTAGCCCAGGAAATGTCTAGGAATACAAAACTTGCCACTTCAATTCTCAAGTCTTTAGATAAATCACTGGATGCATGTTCGTCTGTGATTTTATTCTGATCCATGGGTCCACAGCAGTGTTGTTGATGTGTGGCTCGGTCTCCTCTAAATGACAGAAAAAATGTCAGCCTCTGAGACTACTTTATATTGCCCTTGAAGAGGTAAAATTTGCTGTAAAGTAATAAAGTCCTTAATGCTTAGCTCTGAATAAGTGGTCAAGTGGAGTGGAAGAAATAACTATTTAATTTAAGGGCCACTAGGGTCGCTGACTCATAGCAGCAACAGATAGCTACCCGTATGAGTCAGAATTGACTTGACGGCAACAAGTTTTTTTGGTTTAGAGATGCTGAGTCGGAATCAACTCAGCAGCAATGGGTTTGTTTTTTTTTTGGTTTAGTTAACAGTAGGAGCTCTGGTGGTGCACTGGTTAACAGCTCGGCTGCTAACCAAAAGATCGGCAGTTCAAATCTACCTGCCGCTCCTTTGGAAACTCTATGGGGCAGTTCTACTCTGTCCTATAGGTTGCTATGAGTCAGAATCGACTTGACAGCAACGGGTTGGGTTGGGTATAGTTTAGTTAACTGTAAGTCTGTTTGACATACTTAGCTAACTGTGCTGCTAAAGCAGAGTTAACATTTTGTACTTTGACTCAGAGGTTGATGTTGGTGGAAGGAAGCTTTGAGAGAATTTAGTCTTTTTACAGATGAGCAAGCTGAGGTTCACGAAGAGAATCTGCTGAAAGGCACACAGTATCAGAACTGAGACTCAGACCCTGAGCTCCTGTCACCCATTCTTCCGAGGCATGCTGTCACTCTCCACTCTCCCATGTGTCCCCTCCATTTTTAATTCCTATGATCACATGTTGAGATGAATGGTTTTTTTTCAGTTTTTCTAGAAATAATCTTATCTGAAGCATTACTTCTCATCTCTACCATCCTGTATATGAATTAGAACAGTCTTTTGGAACTGACCCAGAGGAGAGCATTTTTTTTTTTTTAATTGTGCTTTAAATGAAAGTTTACAGTTCAAGTTAGTTTCTCATACAAAAATTTATACCCACACTGCTATGCGACCCTAATTACTCTCCCCACGTGACAGCACACTCCTCCTTTCCACCCCAGGTTTCCCGTGTCCATTCAACCAGCTCCTATCCCTCTCTGCCTGCTCATCTCACCTCTGGACAGGAGCTGCCCATTTAGTCTCATGTATCTACTTGAGCTAAGAAGCATGCTCCTCATGAATATCATTTTATATCCCATAGTCCAGTCTAATCTTTGTCTGAAGAGTTGGCCTCGGGAATGGTTTTAGTTTTGAGCTAACAGAGAGCCCAGGGGCCACATCTGCCAGGGTCCCTCCAGTCTCTATCAAACCATTAAGTCTGGTCTTTCTACTAGAATTTGAGTTCTGCACCCCACTTTTCTCCTGCTCCATCAGGGACTCTCTGTTGTGTTCCCTGTCAGGGTGGTCATTGGTGGTAGCCCGGCACCATCTAGTTCTTCTGGTCGAGGAGAGCATTCTTGAGAAGACTCTTCCCGCATCTAATGATATAAGAAGCAACCATCAACTAAGACAGCAGCCCAAATCTCTAGATGTTCGCACACCTTTTTCATCATTTTGCTATATCTGTGCGTTCCCTATATTGTTATTTTTCTTTAAATCAACACAGTTTTTAAAAGTTCAGTTTAGTTTTATCCTACAATATCTATGAAATCACAAGCTAAACATGCTAGTTTTTTCTAATACAGAAAGTTATTTTAATATAACCATATGTGTGTGTATATATGCACACACATACATATACACATACATACACGTACATACATATATATACATGTACATGCATACACATATATATGCACGTATATGCATATATGTGTTTGTGTGTGTATATATAAAGTTTCATCTGAGTGTGTCACCTAAAATTATTTTGTGTACCATGCTTTTGGAAATAACTGAAGTAATGAGACCATTTCAACAAACTCTTGGCTAATGTAATGAATAATAGTCATTCCTTCCTTTCCACCCTCCCTATCAAACTACCAGTATCTCAAAAATGTAAGAGAAAGAACACCAATCCCTACCCATGAAAATTTATGTATATACTTCTGTCTGGGAGTAGAAGAAGTAGGCAGGAGAGAATTGAGAGATAATTTGTTAGAAAGTGAATTAATCAGGTTGTTGTTAGGTGCCATCGAGTCAGATAGCGACCCTGTGTACAACAGAACGAAACACTGCCCAGTCCTGAGCCATCCTCACAATCATTGTTATGCTTGAGCCCATTGTTGCAGCCACTGTGTCAGTCCATCTCATTGAGGGGCTTACCTTACCAAGCATGATGTCCTTCTCCAGGGACTAGCCCTTCCAGATAACGTGTCCAAATATGTGAGATGAAATCTCACCATCCT